>NW_028262396.1:113632-297061 GCF_047370975.1 Nipponia nippon | reverse complement strand
CAGTGGAACCAAAGGTTACCATGCACTTAACCCCAAAACCACTCAGAACACAAGGAGACCGGAAACTTCAGAAGACCAGTTCCTTGGACATTTTCTTGGAAGCAACTTTGGAAGAAGAGCCTTGCCTTCAGGCACTGAAGCCAGGAGCCCCCCTTTTATTGAAGAGCTAAAATGTGATGGGACACATGTAACACAGTGTTGTGCAAGGGGCAGACACAACAGGATCAAACCCCCACAGCAGGAATATAAACCCAGCAAATTATCTCTAAGTAGAATTATCACGAGAGAAAAAAGCAGACTTGTGGCATAAGATAAACTCTGGGAAACATGCAGAGGAGGGGAGGAGGGTTATTCTCAGTGAAACAGCACCCATTGGATCACTTTCCACAAGGCATCCTTGATGTCCTGGTTCCTCATGCTGTAGATGAGGGGGTTCACTGCTGGAGGCACCAACGAGTACAGCATTGCCACCACCAGGTCCAGGGATGGGGAGGAGATGGAGGGGGGCTTTAGGTAGGCAAACATGGCAGTGCTGAGAAAAAGGGAGACCACGGCCAGGTGAGGGAGGCACGTGGAAAAGGCTTTGTGGCGTCCCTGCTGTGAGGGGATCCTCAGCACAGCCCTGAAGATCTGCACATAGGACACCACAATGAAAAGAAAACACCCTGAGTCCGCAAAGACACCAACCACAATAAGCCCAACCTCCCTGAGGTAGTACTGTGAACAGGAGAGCTTGAGGATGTGGGGGATTTCACAGAAGAACTGGTCCACAGCATTGCCTTCGCAGAGGGGGAGTGAAAATGTATTGGCAGTGTGCAGGAGAGCATAGAGGAACCCAGTGCCCCAGGCAGCTGCTGCCATGTGGACACAAGCTCTGCTGCCCAGGAGGGTCCTGTAGTGCAGGGGTTTGCAGATGGCAACGTAGCGGTCATAGGCCATGATGGTGAGAAGCCAATACTCTGCTGAAATGAAAAAGACAAACAGAAAGATCTGGACAGCACATCCCATGTAGGAGATGTCCCTGGTGTCCCGGAGGGAATTGTCCATGGATTTGGGGAGAGTGGTGGAGACGGATCCCAGGTCGAGTAGGGAGAGGTTGAGGAGGAAGAAGTACATGGGAATGTGGAGGCGGTAGTCGCAGGCTACAGCGGTAATGATGAGGCCGTTGCCCAGGAGGGCAGCCAGGTAGATGCCCAGGAAGAGCCAGAAGTGCAAGAGCTGCAGCTCCCGTGTGTCTGCAAAGGCCAGGAGGAAGAAGTGGGTGATGGAGCTGCTGTTGGACATTGTGTCCCTCTGAGAATAGGGATCTGTTCAAGGAGGTAAAGGAAGGGAGAAGTTAGGGCTGACTGCTTTGAGAAAAATCTATTCACATTCTTATATGAAGCCCCTCCAAACTGCCTTTCACATTTCGGGAAGAGCTTTGGTGAGCTCTGGTTGGTGCTGGCTGAGGGTGCCCCAGGGAGCAGCAGGCTCTGCTGGGGGCTCTGCAGGACTCTGTCCTGCCCTACACATGTAGGTACTTAGGAACTCGGGGTGATCTCAGATTAAATCCAGTCCTGATATCAAAGAGCTTTTCAGCATTGTCACTCCCAATTCACCTGACTGCAGAGCAGAGCTGTGGGCAGTTTGGGTTGTGCCTTCTGTTCTAGTTGCCCCAGCACAGCTGAGGAGTGGCTGGAATGCAGCAATGCCTGGCATTTCTGCTGCACTGCAAGGGAAACCTTGTGGGTGCTGAGCTTGGGCACAGGGACTGTCCCTTAGTGCAGAGTAAGGACAGCCGCTCTGTCCATCAGCCCTGCTCTCAGCTGCCCTGTGCTGGCAGCTCTTCCACCTGGAGGACTATCGCACTCGGGTGTTCCCCCCAAAAGAAAGAGGCCAGTGCTGGGAGCAGAGGAATCCAGTTTCCCAGTGCAGATCTCCAAACCCCTCACCCCATCTCATCGTACCTGAGGAGGATCTCAGCTCTGCCCTCCCAGCCAGGGACACAGAGGGCTCATGACAGCTGCCCACATGCAGCCACCCAGCAGCTTTTCAATGGCCTTAGCACCGAGGTGTCTTCTCCATGGGGCTCCTGCAAAACACAGAGATGCCCTGGGAGAGCTGTGCCCTATGGGATGGCAGCCTGCAGCCCAGCAGGACCTCCCAAGGACAGAGAAAACTCTCCTGAATTTGTTACGTCCTGAAGGGAGGGTGAGATCCCTGCGAGCTGCACACACTGCAGTACCCAGAGCCCCACAGGTGAACAGGGTGCGAGCTGGATGCTTTTCCTCCATGGCCATATGTGCGTGACAGCACACGCAGCATTGGTGTCTGAGCTGTACTTAAATCCTCACCCCCCATAACAGTGAGTGTAACAGTGAGAAGAAGGGCAGTAGGGAGAAGAGGAGAACACGCTAAAGAAGCCCTGCCAAGGGAGGCAGGAGAGGGAGACAGTGAGAGACCCTTGAGTTTTAACTCTCTTTGGTGGTCAGGGTGCTTGGGAAGGCAACTCATGGCCAAGTCTCCATGCCATTAAGGGCTGAGACTCTGCTGTGTGAGTGAGGAGACCAGGGGTTGCTCTAGGGAAAGTATCTGCCCTGCAGGGGATGGCAGGAAGATGCCTGATCCCCACATCTCTGCCCTCTCCATGCTCACAGAGCCCATCCCACCTGCTGCGTGCTCAGCTCTGCCCTGCAGGCACCTCCTGGCAGCAGGACACTGCCCAGGGACATCTCTGGGTGTGCAGGGGCTAAGGAGCAGCTCAGGCAAGTCCTGATGAGAACTGGGGTCTCATTGCCTACTCCAGAGCAGAGAAATAAATTCCCATCTCCCACTGCCCACTCAGCCAACCAAGAGTGGAAAAACTCAAAGCACAGATCTCTGTGTTTTCAGGTAATCCCCTACCTTGACATCTATCTTTAAAACGACCCTCTGCAAATGTCCTCTGAGTGATGTAGAAGTCTGAGCAGCCCTGACCCACGCTGCACCCTCTGGACAGCAGAGGGATCCTGCCCTGCGTCCACCCACAGGTTCTCCCCACAGCTTTGAAGGGTGCTCCCTAGGCAGGCTGAGTGCTGACCCAGGCAGACGGCAAACTCCATGCCCTGGTGCACAGCCCACTGAGGTGCAGTGACCCAGCTCTGAAGGACAGCCCTGGGCACACACAGGTGCACACCGATCTTCAAAACCCCAGAAGGTGGCAGCTGTATTGCCTTTTCCTTCTGAACGTGCAGCAGGGAAGTCCTCCTCTGCAGCACATCCTCCTACTCTACATTACAGAAACTGTGAAAGTCCTCCTGAAAATCCCATAGGCTGTGGGATGTAGCAGCTTTTGTATATCCCTCCAGGAACACCAGTTACATTGTCCTGCAACCAGGGACTTACCATGTGGAGGGCTGTGAAGATCTGTCCCATGCAGTGAGCTCTCAGCATCCTCCCACTCCACACTGCCTTTACAGTCTCTCTGCCTCACTCCTCTCCTCCCAGCACTTGCAGGCAGTGCCCTCAGCCCTGCTGCCCTTTGCAGAGGAGCTGCTCCTGGGCAGAGCTGTCTCTCTGCAGCGCTGCCCACTTGCCAGCAGCTCCCTCCATCCCAGGAGCCCAGCCCAGCTCAGCAGCAGAGGCCCAGCCCAAGGCAGCACTTTCTCTGCCCCTCTGGGCTCCCTCCAGGTGTCCCTGGGGCTGCAGGGGAACCTGCTGGGAAACAAGTTGAAGGCATCTCTGATGTTCCCTCCCTCAGCTGCAGAGAGACACTTACTTCCATCAGAGTCATTTCTCCTATCAGGAAAGGACTTGGGCATGAGAATCCCCTTTTTTTGTCCCATCATTAGGCAGGACACCCAGGAAGGTGACAAGGAAAGATCTAATTTCTTCAAGATGGGGACTTATCCTCAGTTCAATGAAACAGGCATTTCATGCTGGGTCTTTAGACCTGGGCCTAGGAAGACATGTAGCTCCCTTTTGCCCATACTATGTCTCTGCTTTTGCACCCACGGGGTCTTGGACACTTGGTACCAGGGTACCTTACAGCAAGTCAGAGCTTGCTTGGTTGCACAGCTCCAGTGCTTCAGCCCAAATGTGCAGCAGTGCCCTCAGCCAGGGGCACAGGCAGGAGGAGCTGGAGCTGTTCCTGAGCAGACAGAGCTGTGCCATGGTGGCAGAGCTCAGGACAGCTGCTCTTCAAGGACAGCATCCTCCAAGCTCCGCAAGGGGGAAACTTGATGGAAACTCAGTCTAAACTTGAAAGGCAGTTGAAGGGCACCATAAGGATGGTTTACTGCTTCAGGAACAGTTAAAGAAGAAACAAAGATCCTGTGTGGCCACTGTTGAAGTAAGAGCAGGTGTAGATAGATGAGAGATTGTGTGTGTCCTCTTTGCCTCAGTCTTCCCCAGCAAGGTCTCCCAGGCCTTTGTGCCTCAAGGTAGGACTCTGGAGGTAAAAAGCCAGCGGTGGATGGGGACCAAGTCAGGGATCACTTGAGCAAACCATCTTTTACCAGTCTCTGGGACAGGAGGGGCAGCATCCCAGGGAGCTGAGTGAGCAGGCCAATGGCACAGCAAGGCCACTCTCCATCATCTTTCAAACGTCACGGAGACTCTGGGGACTAGCTGATCACTGGCAGCACCTCTACAATGCATACATCTTTCCAGAATGCCCCAATGATGAGCAGGGGAATGAAAGGCTGTGCCCCAGAGCGTGTCCACTTGAACCCCATTTCTGGGTGTCTGAAAGAGAAGGCAACTAGGTTTACCCAGGGGAGCTTGTTCCTGGCCATCTTCTTTGCTTTCTGTGATGAAAGGACAGGATTGCTGGATGCAGGGAGAGCAGAGATGGTCTTTTACCTGGAAGTCATCAAGGCTTTCAGCATCATCCCTCCAGAAATTTCTTGTGTCCATATTAGGACATTATGGGCTGCACGGGTGGATAAGTCGTTGAGTAAAAAACCTGCTGGAAAGCAGTTGGGCTTGGAGGAGTGTCGTACATGCGTGGTGCTCTGTCGGGAGGCATCTAGCTAGTAGGGTCCTGCAGGGGTCTAGCTTGCAACCTGCCCTGTTTCACATCTTTTCAATGACCTGGAGGATAGGAGACAGTAATTTTTCATATACATTTGTAGAAGATATCCCATTGGGGAGAGCAGGGCAGGGCTGGAGGGCAGGGCTGCCATCCCAAAGGACATAGAAACCTCATGATATCCAGTAAAGATTCCACCAAAGTCCTGCTCTTAAAGTGGATGATGGCTCTGAAATGTCCTAGGACAGGGACTGCCTAGGCGGGTAGCAGCTCCACAGGAAAGGGTCTGCTGGTCTTTGGGTTCCATTAGGCAAAAGAGGAGCCACCAGCAAAGATGGCCAACAACAGCCTGGGCTGTGTGAGCAGGAGCACAGCCAGCGCAAGTGATTCTCTCCCTCTGCTCAGCACTTGTGACACCACATCCAGAATACTTGCCCAGGTTTTGGTTCCCCGCAATGCCAGAGAGACATTGGCAAGCTGGAGGTCCGCAAATTTCAGTGGAGGGCCACAGAGATGGCCAAGGTTGGAGCACTGGTCCTGTTAGGAGAGGCTGAGGGAGCTGGGCTTGTTCACCCTGGAGATTGGAGGGCTTTGCGGGGAGGATGGAAGAGACTTGCATTGCCTACGGTGAGGTTCCCAAGAAGACACTGTGGTGCAAGGCAGGAGCACAGGAGGCAATGAGCTGGAACACGAGGGGGTCAGGCTCAAGACAGGGAGAAACTTTTGCAAGGTGAGGACAGCCAGACATGGGAAGCCATTTCCCAGAGCGTGTGCGCTGCCTCCATCCCTGGAAGTTTCTCACACTCATCTGGATAAAACCATGAGCAACCTGGTGTGATCCTGCTTTGAGCAGGATGTTTTCTACAGATATCTAGCCAGGTCCCTTCCAGCCTGAATGACACTCTCATTCCTCACCTCTCCGTGTCCTCAACATGAGGGAAAGCCCTCAGGTTCCCTCTGACTGTGGAAATAATTCACATCAGGTAGAAGGCAGCAGCACAGGCACCCCAAACAGTCCCCATGCCATCCCTGGCCTCATCTTTAATTTACTGCTTCCCTTTTCCCCCTCTCAAATTCTTCACTGTTCTCATTCTCACACCTTCCAAAAAGGCCAGCCTGCCCTGGCTGGCTGGGGTGGAGTGCATTGTCTTCAGAGCAGCCCGTAGGGTTCCATGTTTCGGATTTGTGACCAAAACTCTTTTAGCTATTGCTGAAGAGTGCTTAAACAACAGGAAAGCCTTCTCTGTCTCTCACACTGCCCTTCCCATGAGTGGCCTGGTGTTGGGCAAGAAGTTGGGAGGGGATGCAGCCAGGACAGCTGACCCCAAATGACCAAAGGGATATTCCATTCCAGAGGGTATCACGCTCAGGAATAAATGCCCAGGAAAAGGAACAGGAACGGGGGACATTTGTGGTTATGACTATTGCCTTCCCAAGTCACTGTTAGTCGTGATGAAGGCCTGGAAGCTTGCCTGGAAATGGATGAACATTTCCCTGCCAATGGCATGGAGGGAAAGAATTCGTTTTCACTTTGCTTGTGAATGCAGCTTTGCTTCACTTATGAATCATTCTTAATTCCAACCCAAGAGCTTTTCTCACTTTTACCTTTCCAATTCTCTTCCCCAGGCTGCTGTTGGGGGAGTGAGCAAGTGACTGGGTGGCTGATTAGTTACCTGCTGGGGTCAACCCACCACACTTGTTAATCCTTTCCACATTGGCCATGCTTGTCTCCTTTTACATCCTCCGGTGGTGTTTCTGAGATGGTTGCTGTGCCACTTTCTACCTGGGGCAGGAAATCCATGAAACAGGACACCCCTTAGATTACCTGTAGTGTCCTGCAATTGCTCACAGTGTTATCTTGTCAGAGTGTCGGGCATCTGCACACATAGCATGACATCGGAGCCACTGCCTTGCAGTGTTCCCAAAGAGAAGAGATTCAGCTGAAGGTGAGGGTCTCGACATCAGGCACTCATGGGAGCAGAATTCCATCACTGGCAGCCAGGAAAGTCTTTATTCATTTCTTCTCCTCCCAAGACCTGAGCAAGTGATGGGGAGAAACGAAGAAAGGAGAGGGTTCATTACGGATATGCAGTCCACACACAGAGCTGAATTTTGTCCTACTATCAAAGGTTTAGTTCAGGTTAATGTTGCTACCAAGCAGGATTTTTTGAAAGTGTTCAGATACCACGTGCCTCTCCTTTTAAGGAAGAGGGAGTCTAGAAAAGCATCATCCAACATAAACAGCTGTCCTACAGACATCTGTGGAGCAGAGGTGAATTTTACTTATGAAGATTATTAACTAAGGAGTGCAAACCCTCAAATCAACATAAGTAGACTGAGGCACCTGCATGCTGCTATGGATGTCATAGATCCACACGACACAGGATGAGTAAGGCCACCTAAATGAAGCATCTGGAGGGCTGGCTGGTGCTGTCAATGAAGAAAATTAAACAGTATTGGAGAGCAGTGAGGAAAGCCAAAGTTTTGAATCAAGAGCTTGCTGGAAAGAGCCAAAAGGAAGGCTGGGTCTGGGTGACAGCTACCCCATGCTCTGGGGGTAAGGTACGCGGTTCGGACATCTTCCCTGGCAGCTGATTCTCTGGACCTGCACCACACAGCAGCCAGGTTTCTCAGCAGGGCTTTCCATTTCCCCTTCCAGAAATGACCATGTCCCTCCAACATTCATGGACCCCTACCTACCAGTTGGGAAAGCGCATTTTGTTGAGAGGAAGACCTCCCTGAGGCACATCTGTCCTTGAGGTCCATAGGCTTGTGCAAGGCTCAAGGTGGAGCTCCTTTGGTGCCGATATTTCTATTGCAGAGCACCCTCTGAGCACCACTGCCTAGACAGATGAGGAATGATCATCAACATTTGAAGAAACTATGAGCACATTTTGCTTCAGCTGAAATGCCTTGAACAGTTTTCACCCATAGACAATGCTTTCCCGTGATGCCAACATGGACGTTTCCAGCCCACTGTCCTGGTTTCAGCTGGGATAGAGTTAATTTTCTTCTTAGTAGCTGGTATAGTGCTGTGTTTTGGATTTAGTATGAGAATAATGTTGATACACTGATACTTTAGTTGTTGCTAAGTAGTGCTTACACCAGTCAAGGACTTTTCAGCTTCCCATGCTCTGCCTGGCGCACAAGAAGCTGCGAGGGGGCACAGCCAGGGGGGCTGACCCAGACTGGCCACAGGGCTATTCCACACCGTATGACGTCATGCTCAGTATATAACTGGGGCAAGTTGGCCGGGGGGGAAGGGATTGCTGCTCGGGAACAGGCTGGGCATCAGTCAGGGGGTGGTGAGCAATTGTGTCGTGTATCACTTGCTTTGTACATTATTATTGTATTATATTATTATTATTATTACTACTACTACTATAATTCTATTTTACTTTACTTCAGTTATTAAACTGTTCTTATCTCAACCAGGAGTTGTCTGACTTTCACCCTTCCAATTCTCTCCCCCACCCCACTCGGGGGGAGTGAGTGAGCGGCTGTGTGGTTCATAGTTGCTGGCTGGGGTTAAACCACAACTATGCCTGGGAGAAGGAACACTCATCTCCCCTGTTACACCCCTGACCCTGCTCTGCCCAGTGCACTGTGTATTGACTCTCAGCACTCTTTCACATCTTTCCACACGCCCTGCTTGAACTGACCACTTCTCAAGGCATCTTTTCAGCAGGCTGCCTGGGCGTACGCATTTCCCAGTGTCCATCCAGCTTTCCTCCTCCCATTGCTCTCTACCCATTCCCACACCTCTCAGCTCCCCAGGAGCTGCCCTGAGCTTCAGGCAGTTTGAAGCTTGCCTTGTCTTTCAGCAGGCTGCCTGATGGTCCCTTGAGCCATGTCCTCACTTGTGTTTCTACCTGTTTTCCCATGTATCTCACTGAAAGTGTTCTGCTAAGGTTACCGACAGTGGGAAGTGGACTTCAGTGGAGGAAACTTGGACTACATCTATTATTTTTTACTGAGCTATTCTTTTCTTTTTCTTTTTTTTTTTTCTTTTTTTTTTTTTTTAAATTGGGAGGTAAGAAACATTCTTCTGTGACTGTGTACAGCTGATTCTCCAAAGAAAGCAGGTGAGAATGTGTGCAAATGAGCTGAAGCATTGAGCTACAGTCTTTAGTGGGAAGAGCTTAGAGGTGAGAAACCCTGATGCAAGTCCCAGGTGGCCACTGAGAGAAATGACCGGTGGGGGAGGGGGCAGGGGGACCAAGGATGACGATGGGACACAGGACAAAGATGGGCTGTACAGTGTCTGACAGAAATGATCTTAACTTTCCTACATCTGCAGGCTTCATCAGGAGATGCTCTGGGTCAATCTGAATTGGAGAAGGCTGGTCTCACTTGTTCTGTAAACAGAAAAATAAAGAAAACAGGAAAAAAGAAGAAAAACTGATTTATTGTTCCTTCTTATTTAAATCTTCTCTCCTTGGCTACTCTCCTGAAAGTTTTCAAAGTAGCCACAGAAGACCTGAAGAATTCGGGAAAATGATGCAGAGAGACATGGCTTGTTAGGGTGTTTTGCATGTTAATGAGCTCTCTGGTGCCAAGTTCCTGAACTGCAAAGACTGAAAGAATGAACAAGCCTCTAAAGAAGTGCAAGGCACAAGCAAACACCAAGTTTCTGAGGGTGTTGGGGGCCCCACTGAGGGCCAACGCTGACAAGGCCATGAAGGCAATGAGCAGTCAACGTGTCGGTCCCTGGGGGCTCATCAAGCAAAAACTGGGAGCCACTGGTTGCAGGTGGCAAAGGCCGTGTGCTGGTGGTTCTGATGCCATGTAAGCCCTTGGTGTTTATCATCAGAGTGGCCAAGCCCTGCGCCCCAGGACCTGGTAAAGGAGGTCCTTCATGCCTTGCTCAGGACTCTGCCTAGGGTCAGTGTGAGTGGGGGGGTGTGTCTGGGGCAGGAGGCAGGAGGCAGGTTGGTGTTAGATTGGTGTTAGATTCTGTTCCTTTAATGACAAAGGTGTGGTTTTCTGGGGATGTGCCAACGCATGTGAATTCCACAAAAACCATCTGGCTTCATAGGCCTGCTAATGGCCCTCAATCACCTAAGCTGTCCCTGTCCCAGACTTGCTTGCCTCCTCAATCCCAGCACTGTACTGCACAACCTCCTTATTCTCCTAGCCTCAAATCAAACACTGAATGATTCCGCATTAGCATGACTTCCCCTTGCTCTTTCAGCTCTTCTTCTGGCCCATAACACACTTTCTTCTACGCACACACCACTCTCTCCCTCCAGTCCCATTTCTCTCACAAAGGCTTCCCACCTCCCCTGCAGTAATGGGACCTCACTCCAGGAGGTTCATGCATTCTCCAGGCTCATGGATGTTTCCTGAATTCCAGGCAAGTTTGGGTAGTGAAGGAGAGGAAGACAGAAAAGTCGGCTCGTGGGGCATGATGAGCAGTGTTCATCTACCCCTAGCAACGAGCACTCCCCATCTGCCAGGTTGAGGCATGCTCCCATGATGGAAAGTCCTCATATAAGCCCTGCTTTGTGCAGGGACCTTCAGTCACACTTCCAGGGCACATCCACTCCTCTTCCACCCGCAGACATCAATGGCTTTCGATTTCTGGGCTCAGACATGGTTGGAAGGATTTGCTAAAGCCCTGAACCATCACCTTGCTTCTCACTGACATCCCTCCACCCTCCCTCCCATCCCTACACACTGCCAGTCACTGCCTAATTGCCAACTGGAAAGTTAAGAAGCTCTCAAGGCTTTCCATCTCGTTCTCTGGGGATGGCCATGTTTCTCCAGTCACCATTCATGGATCCTTCAGACATCCGTTGAGGAAGCACACCAAGATGTGTGAGAGGAGGGCCTCCCTGAGGCCTCCCTGTACTCTCTGAGGTCTAAATGCTTGTGCAAGGCCTCGGGAGGAGTGTATCTGGTGCCCACATTTGTATTGCAGATGGCTGGTCTGCAACGGACCAGGAATGGAACAGAACTGGTGTCAGGATTGCCGTGGGAGGGGACACTTGGTGTCCTGGGTGGGGCTGGAGTGGAGTTAATTTTCTCCATAGCAGCCCCTACGGTGCTATGTTTTCGGGTTGTGACCAAACCAGTGTTGATAAAACACTGATGTTTTAGCTGTTGCTGAACAGCAGCTGCACAGTGTGAAGGCTTTTGCTGTTTCTCCTGCTGCCCAACCAACGAGCAGGCTGAGTGTGGGCAAGAAGCTGGGAGGGGAATCAGCCGGGACAGCTGACCCCAACTGACCAAAGGGATATCTCATACAACATCATGCTCAGCAATAAAAGCTGGGGGAGGAAGGAGGAAGACATTTGGGACTATGGCATTCCTCTTCCCAAGTAATCCTTACTCATGATGGAGCCCTGCTTGGCTGGAAAGGACTAAACACCTGCCTGCCAATGGGAAGCAGCGAACGTATTCCTGATTTTGCTTTGGTTTTACCTATTCAGGTGTCCTCTTCTTGACCCATGAGTTCCTCACTTTGCCATTCTGATTCTCTCCCCACCCCTCAGGAGAGGAGAGTGAGCGAGCGCCTGGGTAGAGTCTTAGCAGCCATGTTATGGACTTATTTCTCTTTAAATTAAAAGCAGTAACAGTACCTTGCTCTAAAATTTCTTCTTCTTCTTGATTATATATTTAATTTCTTTAAATTTATTCCTCTCATTCCTTCTTAATTGACAAGACAGTTGTAACATAAGAGTATTTAGATTTTGGCATGAAGTTTTTAGAACTGTGCTTTTCCTCTCATTGCTAACCCTTTCTTACCATTTCACAGTACCATCTCTCAGACAATGTTGCCCCTAATTCATTTCTGCTATCTACCTTTCATTCTTATTTCAAGTGTGTGTGTGTGTCTGTGCGAGGAGTTCATTGTTTTACAAAAAATTGTCACGGGACAGATCCTAAACTGGTAAAAAGCACAAGGCGGGCCACATTTTTATGTGATGGACACTGACACAACACCATTACCTCCATTTTGCATCTCTGAAGACCTAACCCTTCCACAGAGTGCCTGGAAGGTCTGACGTCCCTCCATCTTCCCTGTACATCAGCATTGAAGGTGAAATTACTCCAGTCACAGGTGCTGTTTGGATTCTCCTCAGAGGCTAAACCACCACATGGGTCAGGAGATATTCCAGGATTTCTCAAGGGGCATCATATTCCTCTGGACCAAAAAGTGGAATCTCAGGGGTCAGGGCATACCAATACTTGTGTTCAGGGATCTGCTCAAATGACCCCTCTCCATTTCTGTAATGGTGCTTGAGTTTGCTCAAGGAGTCCTTGAGTCACTCCCCATCCACTGCTGGTTGTTGTCCTCCACAGGAGGAGAACACCAGGGGCATCCCCTCAACACAGGGGACATCCCCTTAACACAGGGAGCATCCCCCAGACTCATCCTCTCTGCCAGTCTCTCCAGCAGAGCCTGTTTTTTTCCATTGCAGAACCCCATGTGAGCAAGCTGTCCCACCACATCTCATTTCATCCCAAACCGTCACAGCTGTGTGACAAGCCACGGGGGTCCAGCTCCTCCTGCCTGCGACCCACCTCCTCCTGGCTGTGCACGGTTTGGCCGCAGCTGCTCAGCTGTGGCACCAGGGTGGAGCGCAGACTTCTCCCAGGGAAACCTGAGCAGTGATCCTGACCAGAAGACCACGGTACAGCCAGCTGGGCTGCGCTGCACGTACAGCCTGGCCTTCACGCCTGTGCTGTGCTGCACAGATCCCTTGGCCGCAGGACAACCTCAGCAGCTCATTGTCCCAAGGGGCCTGCAGGCAGCTCCCACTCAGTACCAGCACTTACGCTTCCTGCGTGGCCTTGCCTGTACCTAACAGTGCAGCAAGGAGTTCTCATGAGAACATCCTTTCTCTTTGACTGTAGAGATGAGGAAAAGAGGTGGTTTCATGTAAGAAAATCTACGAGGAGCTTGGATGACCAAACCAGGAGACTGTCTTCTATGGGCGGGGTCTGCATGGCATGCTGTGTGGGGGTCAGAGGCCTCTTCAATGCTACACCACTTGGGGTTCCCACCATCTAAAGGCACCTAAGATGATCTGCATGATTCTCTCACAGAATCATAGAATCGTTGAAGTTGGAAAAGACCCTTAAGGTCATTGAATCCAACCATTAACCTATGACTGCCAAGTCAACCACTAAACCATGTCCTCAAGCACCACGTCTACCCATCATTTAAGTACCTCCAGGGATGGAGACTGAACCACTTCCCTGGGCAGCCTGTTCCAGTGCCTGACTACTCTTTCAGTGAAGAAGTTTTTCCTAATATCCAACCTAAACTTCCCCTGCCACAGCTTGAGGCCATTTTTTCTCATCCTATCACTTGTTACCTGGGAGAAGAGACTGACCCCCACCTCGCTACAACCTCCTTTCAGGTAGTTGTAGAGAGCAATAAGGCCTCCTCTCAGTCTCCTCTTCTCCAAACTAAACAACCCTAGCTCCCTCAGCCGCTCCTCATAAGACTTGTGCTCCAGACCCTTCACCAGCTTCGTTGCCTTTCTTTGGACACACTCCAGCAGCTCGATGTCCTTCTTGTAGTGAGGGGCCCAAAGCTGAGCACGGTACTCGAGGTGCGGCCTCACCAGTGCTGAATACAGGGGCACTGTACACTCTCCTTACAGCGTTAATGCTAATGAACAGCATTTTACAAGATCCCTCACAGCGTCCGAGTGCCTTTCTTACTGGAATTAGAATGGAATTTCACCAGTGCCTCCTGGTGAAAAACACTCTCTCAGCACCCTTGGGTGCAGCCCCTCCGGTCCCATAGACTGGTAAGGGTGTAGTTTGCTCAAGGAACCCCTGCCTTGATCCTCATCCACTGCTGGTTGCTCTTCTCCAGAGTTCTGCCTCAGAGCACAAAGGTCTGGGAGACCTTGCTGGTGGCAACTGAGGCAAAGAGGACGTAGAGTATCTCAGTCTACCTACACCTACTCTTACTACCTTTAGCAGTGTTCCCACAGTATTTCTGATTCTTCTGTAGCTGTTCCTGAAGTAGAAACATCTCATCTGGGTGCCCTTCCATGCCCTTTTCAGTTTCAGTTGAGTTTTGGTAGGACCCATTGCTGTGCTTGGGGGATACTTTCTTTGAAGACAAGATGTCTCCAGGCACATAGTTAAAATGGTTCGTCTGTTCCTTGGCTGTATCATCAAGGGAGTGAGTAAAGACCCCAGTGTGATGTGCTTTGTGTTCCGGCAATGCCTGCAGCCCTTGGGAAGAGAAGGGACCTTGCCTCTCTGATGGCATCTGATGACTGATGCCTCTGACTGATGGCACACAGGTACCAAATCGCACTGCTTGCAATGCCTTCTGGGGTGTCTGTCACACACCCACCCTGAATGGGAATTGCTTTCCTGTTAGTAAATAGAACCATCATAGAATACAAGAATGGTTTGAGTTGGAAATCACTTAAAGATGATCTGGTTCCAACCCCACTGCCATGGGCAGGGACCCCTTCCACTAGACCAGGTTGCTCAAAGCCCCATCCAAGCTGGCCTTAAACACTTCCAGGGAGGGGGCATCCACAGCTTCCCTGGGCAACCTCTTCCAGTGCCTCAGCACCCTCATAGAGAAGAATTTCTTCGTTGTATCTAATCTAAACCTACCCTCTTTCAGTTTAAAGCCATTACCCCTTGTCCTATCACTACATACCCTTATAAAAAGTCCCTCTCCAGCTTTCTTCCAGGCCCCCTTCAGGTACTGGAAAGTCTCCGTGCGGCCTTCTCTTCTCCAAGCTGGACAACCCCAACTCTCTCAGCCTGTCTTCATAGGAGAGCTTCTCCAGCCCTCTGATCACCTTCATGGCCCTCCTCTGGACTCACTCCAACAGGTCCATGTCCGTCTTCTATTGGGAGCTCCAGACCTGAACGCCGCACTCCGGGTGGGGTCTCATGAGAGTGAAGTAGAGGGGCAGAATCACCTCCCTCGACCTGCTGGTCATGCTTCTTTTGATGCAGCCCAGGATACGGCTGTCCTTCTGGGCTGCAAGCACACATTGCCAGGTCATGTTGAGTTTCTGATTAACCAACACCCGCAAGTCCTTCTCCTCAGGGCTGCTCTCAATCCATTCTCTGCACAGCCTGTATTTGTGCTTGGCATTGCCCCGACCCACGTACAGGACCTTGCACTTGGCCTTGTTGAACTTCATGAGGTTCGCATGGGCCCAACTCTCCAGCCTGTCAAGGTCCCTCTGGATGGCATCCCTTCCCACCACCGTGTCGACTGGACCCCACAGCTTGGTGTCTTCGGCAAACTTGCTGAGGGTGCACCCAATCCCACTGTCCAAGTCACCAACAAAGGTGTTAAACAGCCCAGTCCCAAGACTGACCCCTGAGGAATGCCACTCGTCACTGGTCCTGGGCTGTCTCTGCAAGCCTTGGCATCTCATGGAGCTCTGTGGGCCTGGATATAAAAATTAAATTGAGTAGACACCCGGATCTCTGTAAGGCAATGTGGGGATGAACATGAGGCAACTGCCAGTAGAGTGAGTGGAGACCTAGTAAATACAGCCGATAGAGAAGAGAAAGAGAGAGCCTGAGCTCTCCCTGTGGCACATGGCTCCAGTGGCTCAGATGAATAACTCTCAAGGCTGTCCTGAACATAATGAGTGGGGGCAGGTTCAGGTGCCCTCATTGGAGCATCAGCTGTCATTTCAGTTGGCCAAAGAAAATGCCCAGCAGCCTCTAAGAGGATTCCCCCAGATGTTGGCCTGTCTCTACGAATGGCTCCATTAGAGCTTGCAGTTACCTCCACAGGTCTTTGACCACTCCTGACACCTTCAATATCACCAGGCTTTGTGTCTGAACTGCCCAGTCCTGCCCTCCATCCCCATTAACAGGCATGGGAACTGTGACAAGGAGCTCACATGCGGGTGCCTATTCTGTGGCCACCTGCACACCTGATGCAAGAGGAATCTCACCTCCTGTTGGTTTCTGTTGTGCATGGGAGGGAGCTAAGTCCCCTTCTAGCCCCAGGACTGCAAAACCACAAATGAGAAGCGTCTATTGACTCATCTGCATCCCTTCCCTCAGCAGGGGTAACGCAGATCCCTCCTTGTCACTGTCTGCTTGTCCTGTCTCATGATGGGACAAGGAAAGGTGATTCTCATGCCCAAATGTTTTCCTGATAGGAGAAATGACACTGCTGGGAATAATTGTGTCTCCCCAGCTGAGGGATGGAAAAGAAGTGTTTTCTTCAGCCTGTTTCACAGCAGGTTCCCCTGGAGCCCCAGGGACACCTGGAGGGAGCCCAGAGGGGCAGAGAAAGTGGTGCCTTGGGCTGGGCCTCTGCTGCTGAGCTGGGCTGGGCTCCTGGCATGGAGGGAGCTGCTGGCAAGCAGGCAGCACTGCAGAGAGACAGCTCTGCCCAGGAGCAGCTCCTCTGCAAAGGGCAGCAGGGCTGAGGGCACTGCCTGCAGGCACAGAGGGGAGAGTAGCAAGGCAGAGAGAGGTTGAAGGCAGTCTGTGGTGCGAGGACACTGAGAGCCCATTGTGGGAAAATCTAAAAAGCCCTTGATACGGTAAGCCCCTGGAAGCAGGGCAGTGAAGCTGCAGTTGCGGGAGGGATCTCCAAAAGCTGCTACATCCCATAGCCTGTGGGATCTTTAAGGATGAATCTTATGGCTTCTCAAATGTAGAGTAGGAAGACATGTTCCAGAGCAGGTTTTCCCTGCTGCACTATCAGAGGGACAGGGCATGATGGCTGCCTTCCTCTGCGGATGACTGCAAGGCTGTTAAGCCGGGTGCACAGCCACGGATGCCCAGGGCTGTCCTTCAGAGCAGGGTCCCTGTGCCCCAGCGGTCTGTGTGCCAGGGTCAGTGCTCAGCCTGCCCGGGGAGCTCCCAGCGGCGCTGTGGGGAGAATCTGTGGGTGGAAGAAGGGACCCCTGGTAGGGCAGGGTCCTTCTGCTCTCGAGAGGGTGCTGCATGGGTCAGGGCTGCTCACAGCTCCAGTTTCCCCCCAGAATATTTCCTCAGGGAGGTTTCAAGGAGAAGGTCCTGGCAGGGATTGCCATAAAGATAATGAAGATTTCCTCAATTTGTTTTCAATTTCCTACATGGAGTGAGGAGGATAGTGGAAAAGGGATAAATGGAAAAGGACCTGTCAACTTTAAAAAAGTCACAGAGACTCCTGACTGAGTGATCAGTAACTCCTGATAGCAGCCTCCTAAATTACCCTCAGCCACTGCTCTGCCTATGGACAGCACCAGCACCACCTCTGCTGGGCCCATCAGGGTTCTTCTGACCTGCCCTTTTCCACCTGCAAACAGGAACATGCGCCCAGCCACTGCCCTGCAAACAGGCAGGTTTCTGTCGGTCCAAGGCAAGTGCACAGAGGTTGGGATGGGGTCTGTGATTGCTGAACAGGGAAAAGCCATGGGACAGGGAAACACCTCCCAGCAGGAAAATCTCCAGGCAGCAGGGATGTGATCTGGGAATGAGAGGAAAGTAAAACCAGAAATGTTGTGGGAGGGAGAATTCAGAAATCTCCATATGATCCCCTCCAATGCAGATGCCTTCCTCTGAGCAAGCCCCCTTGCCTCCTCTCCCACCCACCAAAGCCTCTGCCCTCAGGGCTGGGGGCTCCAAGGCGTGAACCAGCTCCTCTGCAGCCAGAGCTGCAGCAGAGCCGTGGTGCAGCTCTGCAGCCACGGGCCCAGTTCCCTCTGCAGAGCGCAGGGGCTGAGAACAGCTGCCCAGCAATGGTGGTGTCTGGGAGGTGGCGTGCACAGCTGGGGAAGAGGAACGCTGTCTGAGTGCCCCAATGCCTCTGCCCTGGCCTCTCTCAGCCACACCCTCACTGTGTTTTGCCTTGTTTCTCCACTGGTCTGTGTTATTGCTATTGTTATCTTCTTGCTGCCAGACTCTCCGGGGATGGGAATTTTTAGCTGCAGAGTCACACACTGATCTTGTGGGTCTTCTCATGAAGATGTGTCCATGGGAACAAGTGTTCCAGCTTTCATCTCACCTGTGGGGCTGTGGGTGATGAGGTCTATGGGGCTGGAGAATAAGCTGGTTTTGCCTTAATCAGATGGTATCGTTAGGACACTTGGCTGTGTCCTTGAGAAGCTCTGCTTGAGAAGCTTTGTCCTTTCAAGCTGAGATGTCCACTGAGAATGCAAACCTGTCCCCTAGCACCCTTTTGTTATCTGAAAGCCCCATGCAGAAGTGTAGAGATGCTACAATGGAGGAAATGCTGTTGGGGTGGTGAAATGAGCCCTGTGTGTCCTGGGCTAGAAGTGGGGTGCTGAGACCCTGAGAAAGGGTGAGACATTTAGTGGTCTGTGGGGGATACTTCTGTTCTCAGCAAAGTCTGGTTGTTTTTCAGGGTAGCAAAACAGTGGGATCACCCTCCGTCTCATGAAGAACAAGCCCACGGCAACTGAGAACAAGACAGAGAGACAGACCAGCTCCCCTCCTTCTACACTAAGCCCCAGGCAATCCTTTTGATATCAGGACTCGCTCTGTTCTCCCTGAGTGCAGAAGAAATGCTGAGGGTTTCTGAAATCCAAGAAAACTGCCCAGGTGAGATGGGGGTGGAGCATTAAAATCCCCAAACCTCCCGAAGTGCCTTCTGTTATCCCCTTTCCTTAGCACTTGGAGTGCAGATGCTGACAGGCCCTTCTGCACTAGGAGCAGTTTCATCTGAGAAAGTCGAACACCAGGACTGGCCCCTGCCCCACCGTTCCCATGAACCCACTGCTGCAGAGCAGGGCTGAGTCCTCAGCAGCCAGCGGGCAGAGGCCCTGCTCCTCACAGCGCACTCAGCCAGAGCTGCAGCCACAGAGCTGAAGGAAGGTCTCCTGGAAAAGAAGTGGGGGGGTGGGGGATGGGGCAGAGTGTGTCAGAGTGAGGGTCTAAAAGCAAGCTTTGATTTTGCTCAGAGACATTTCCTCATCATTAACCCTTCCTGTAGGAACAGGACCCCATGCCCAGAGGCAGCAACCATCCAACACAAGCTCCATCACCCAGTTCTTCCTCCTGCAATTCACAGACACACGAGAGCTGCAGGTCTTGCACTTCTGGCTCTTCCTGGGCATCTACCTGGCTGCCCTCCTGGGCAACACCCTCATCATCACTGCCATAGCCTGCGACCACCGCCTCCACACCCCCATGTACTTCTTCCTCCTAAACCTCTCCCTCATCGACCTGGGTTCCATCTCCACCACTGTCCCCAAAGCCGTGGCCAATTCCCTCTGGAACACCAGGGACATCTCCTACACAGGATGTGCTGTCCAGCTTTTTCTCTTTGCCTTCTTGGTAGGAGCAGAGTACTGTCTTCTCACCATCATGGCCTATGACCGCTATGTTGCCATCTGCAAACCCCTGCACTATGGGACCCTCCTGGGCAGCAGAGCTTGTGTCCACATGGCAGCAGCTGCCTGGGGCAGTGCTTTTTTCAATTCTCTCCTGCACACAGCCAATACATTTTCACTACCTCTCTGCCAAGGCAATGCTGTGGGCCAGTTCTTCTGTGAAATCCCCCAGATCCTCAAGCTCTCCTGCTCACACTCCTACCTCAGGGAGGCTGGGCTTCTTGTTGTTAGCGTCTTTGTGGGCTTTGTGTGCTTTGTTTTCATTGTGCTGTCTTATGTGCAGATCTTCAGGGCCGTGCTGAGGATCCCCTCCGAGCAGGGACGCCACAAAGCCTTTTCCACATGCCTCCCTCACCTGGCCGTGGTCTCCCTGTTTGTCAGCACTGCCATGTTTGCCCACCTGAAGCCCCCCTCCATCTCCTCTCCATCCCTGAATCTGGTGGTGGCAGTTCTGTATTCGGTGATGCCTCCAGCAGTGAACCCCCTCATCTACAGCATGAGGAACCAGGAGCTCAAGGAGGCACTGAAGAAGCTCATTCAATCCGTAGTCTTTCAGCAGCAATAAGCTGCCCATGTCTCTTCACCAGTGATTTCCAATGTATCTGGGGAACCTCCTGTGCTTTGGGCTTTTTATCTGTGATAATTCTCTTTCTCCAGGAATGTCTGCATGCAGTCCACTTCTCCAGAGGCATGAACCCAGTCTGTCTGACCCAAAGGTCTTTGCACATGTGCCTGGCTCAATGGTACAGTGGCCTCCCATGTCACATCTCTGTAATAAAAGGGGGTTTCCCCAGTGCCGGTGTCTGGAGGTTGGGCTCTTTTTCCAAAGCTGAGGTCAGGAACAGGCTGAAGGGATTGCCCCCACAAGGCCGTGCTGCTGTGCTGGTGTTCTCCATGGGCTGAGGGCAGTAGGGCTCAGGGTAATGTGTTTGGGAATGGGACTGGAGGGAGCTTTCACTGGTGGCCTCCCTATTTGGCCACTCTTCACAGGTTTATGGCTGAGTTTTTCTGCATGGCCATTTTTGCCTCCTCCTGATGGACTCCGGGCCTGCCCTGGGGGAATGGCCAGCCCTGCTCGACCTCTCTCCTTGTCCAGACCCTGGCAGACCCTGGGTCAGGGGTGTCTATGAAACCCTACATGGGGTGCGGATAGGGCTGGGTAGGTTCCAGGACCTGGAGGAGGCTGTCTCAATTAGGAGGAACAGAAGGGGTACAGGGCACAAGCGATGTTGTCCTGGTTTCAGCTGGGATAGAGTTAATTTTCTTCTTAGTAGCTGGTATAGTGCTGTGTTTTGGGTTTAGGGTGAGAACAATGTTGAGAACACACTGATGTTTTGGTTCCTGCTAAGTAGTGCTAAGTCGTTGCTAAGTAGTGCTCACACTGGTCAAGGGCTTTTCAGCTTCCCATGCTCTGCCGGATGCGTAAGAAGCTGGGAGGGGGCACAGCCAGGACAGCTGACCCAGACTGGCCAAAGGGCTGTTCCATACCCCATGACATCATGCTCAGTATTTAAGCTGGGGGAAGAAGAAGGAAGGGGGGGATGTTCGGCGTGATGGCATTTGTCTTCCCAAGTATCCATTACACGTGATGGAGCCCTGCTTTCCTGGGAATGGCTGAACACCTGCTTGCCGATGGGAAGGAGTCAATGAATTCCTTGCTTTGCTCTGCTTCTGCGTGCGGCTTTTGCTTTACCTATTAAACTGTTCTGTTTTATTGTACTTCAATTATTAAACTGTATCTTATCTCCCTGCATGGGCTCAGGGGAGGGCCCGTGGAGACACCCAACACCCAGCGCAGAGGGACTGAGGTGGTGCCTGTGGGCTGACAGTGGGGCAGCATGTGACAGATGCGCTCAACCCCTTGACCGGACTGTTTTGGTTTCCCAAGTAACCGTTATGCATGATGGAGTCCTGGTTTCCTGGGAATGGCTGAACACCTGCCTGATGATGGGAGGTAGTGAATGAATTCCTTGCTTTGCTTTGCTTGTGTGCGCGGCTTTGGCTTTACCTATTAAACTGTCTTTTTCTCAAGCCACAAGTTTTCTCACTTTTACTCTTCTGATTCTCTCCCCCATCCCACCGGGGGGGAGTGAGTGAGCGGCTGCGTGGTGCTTAGTTGCTGGCTGGGGTTAAACCTCGACACCGCCACAGGGTGCTGCAGAGCTCTGGGCACTCACCCCACAGCCCCAGCCCCTCTGAAGGGCACAGCAGCTCCTGTCTCAGCCTCCCCATCAGCCCCAGGGCTGGAGGCTCACCATGGCATGAGGAAATGGAGGTTAGGGAAACTGCAGGAAGCATGGTCTCTGGTCCAGGAGACGCCCACCGCAGACTGACTCTGTTCCATCATTGTCAGCCCCTGTCCCCACACCAGCACAGGAGTCCTGGCCAGGGGACAGAGCAGCCTGCCCCAAGTGGATGCCTGCAGAAAGAGGTTTCTCTTTCTCATGGATTCCTCCCTGCAGCCACAGAAATGCTCCCTTGCTCTTCTCCACAGTCATCCCTGCTCTCCAGAGAGGCTTTCCCCACATCAGCATGTCTGTGCCGGCCTGGCCAGACATTCCTGGTTCCTGCAAGGCCCCACGCTGGCATTGCTGTTCTGCAGAGGGAGGGGGCTGTGGTGCCCTGGGGCCATGGGGTGACCCTGCACTGGCCATGCTGGTCAGGGTCAGAAGCAGACCCAGCTGGAGCAGGAGCACTGCTGCTGAGGCCTTTTCCATCATCGCTGATTGCTCAGGAGCCAAGGACAGGGCTGGGCAGGACCACGGGTTGTCTCTAATGGCACACAGGGCAGGGGATGGCTGCACTGGATCCAGCCCATGGGGTTTCCAAGAGGTTGCCCTGAAACACTCTCCAGTCTTATGGCCCTTTGCCTGCTGTCTCCTCACAGCCTCTCCTGGCATTGCAGGGCCCTTGTTAGCCTGTGGGCTCCTCACATTCACCTTTTCCTCTGGGACACTCCTCCTTGGATGGTCACTCATTTTATGAGATGCCACTCACTGCCCACCCAGACTCACACACTGTCCCTGGAGATCCCCTGAGCTCTCCTGGCAGCTCTCAGTTCCTCTTCAGGATGGCATCTGCCATCAGCCCCACTGCAGGTGGGACAGCACCAGGCAGATAAGTCAAAGACCGGTTGCTCTTTCAGTAGACATATGCAACCAAGAAGGGAGGTCTTCATCCATGCCTTGGTCCCTAACACATCACCGTGGCACTCTCAGATTGTCACCCTGAATCCATCAAGAACCCCAGAAGAGCAAAAGTCCTTCTGAGGGAGAACCCTATTGGGTGTATTCCTGACACCAGCTTTGGAAGAGGCACCCAGCCTTCTGGCCCTGTCCTGAAGAGCCCCTTTGGTTATGAGGGTGCTTGCATGGAGACCAGCTCTGATAGAGTGGTTCATGTGGCCTGCTCCTGCCCTCAGCCACAGGGATGCCACCATACAGATAACAGGACTGTCACAAGTTGCACGAGACCTTAGGGGCAGCACAAATAAAAGGGCACAGCAGAACAGTGTGGAATTGAGGAGAGACCAGCACTGAAAAAGCCACGCCCTGCTGCTGTCCTTGGCCATGGCTCCAGGAAAGCAGCAGCCCCAACGTGCAGGCGGCAGAGGGATAGTGCCCACCAGGGCTGCTCCTCCGTGAGGTAGCTGGGCATTTGCCTCCTGAACCCCTCCTGCAGGCTGGGGCTGTTCCCCCAGCTCCAGAGGAGATGTGAAGAGATGGGAGCTGAGACAAATGATTTTCTACTTGTTTCTTTATTGACTTCATCTAAATGGGGAGATTGGATCCATATGTACATGAGGACTTTGGGTCAAGAAAAGGCAGGTAGGAGGCCAAGAATAATATTATCACAGGTATGAACAACAAACCAACCCCCCTAATATCCCACAAAGGAAAAGTAAAGACACGTATGAAGAAAAGTTAGTCCAGGCTATTCCTGTGATACTGTGGGAGCCCGAGTGGGACAATGGGCACCTTCTTAATATGAAGTAGCTTGTAATCAAATACTTTCCACACTGCATCCTTCATTTCCTTGTTCCTCATGCTGTAGACGAGGGGGTTCACTGCTGGAGGCACCACCGAGTACAGCACTGCCACCACCAGATCCAGGGATGGGGAGGAGATGGAGGGGGGCTTCAGGTAGGCAAACATGGCAGTGCTGACAAACAGGGAGACCACGGCCAGGTGAGGGAGGCACGTGGAAAAGGTTTTGTGGCGTCCCTGCTGTGAGGGGATCCTCAGCACGGCCCTCAAGATCTGCACATAGGACAGCACGATGAAAACAAAACATCCCAAATGCTAACAAAGAACTTAAAATAAGGAGCCCGGCTTCCCTGAGGTAGGCGTCTGAGCAGGAGAGCTTGAGGATCTGCGGAGGTTCACAGAAGAACTGATCCACAGCATTGCCTTGGCAGAGGGGTATGGAAAATGTATTGACAGTGTGAAGGAGAGCACTGAGAAAAGCACTGCCCCCGGCAGCTGCTGCCATGTGGACACAAGCTCTGCTGCCCAGGAGGGTCCCGTAGTGCAGGGGTTTGCAGATGGCAGCAAAACGGTCATAGGCCATGACAGTGAGAAGGGCACACTCTGCTCCAAGGAAGAAGAAAAGCAGAAAGAGCTGGGCAGCACATCCCAAGCATGAGATGTCCCTGGTGTCTCAGAGGGAATTGGCCATGGCTTTGGGGACAGTGGTGGAGATGCAGCCCAGGTCAAGAACAGAGAGGCTGAGGAGGAAGAAGTACATGGGGGTGTGGATGTGGTGGTCACAGGCTACAGCAGTGATGATGAGGCCGTTGCCCAGGAGGGCAGCCAGGTAGATGGCCAGGAAGAGCCAGAAGTGCAAGAGCTGCAGCTCCCGTGTGTCTGCGAATGCCAGGAGGAGGAACTGGGTGACAGAGCTGCTGTTGGACATTTGCTGTTTCTTGACATGGGGGCACTGCTCAAAAAATGAAAGGACAGGTTAAAATCAAGACAGACTCCTCTGAGCAAAACCACTCCAGTTTTCATCGCAATACCCTCCAAGTGAAGTGCATTTCCTTTCTCTGGTCTGCGCTGGCTGAGTGTGGTGTACCGAGCAGGACCTCTGCTCATGTGCTGCTGAGGAGTCAGCTTTGCTCTGCTGCAGTGGCTGCATGGGAGCTGGTTTGTGACAGCTCCATTGCTCTCAAGGGATGTCAGACGTAATCCGCCTTTAACGGAAAAGTTCAATATCTGCACTCATGACTCTGAAGAGTGTGGGCTGCAGAAAAGAGGCTTAGCAAGTCTTTATAATAATTTTGTTTGAGGTTTTTATTTTCCACCATCACAACCAGTGGGTATCCTATTTAGGGATAGAAATCCTCATTTTTATGACTGAAAATGTAAGAGTCTTGAGACAGGACATACAAAAGGGCTCAGATATTTGTAGCTTAGTGCAGAGTCAGGAGAGCTCCAGTGTTACAGAATCATGGAATCATAGAATCATTTAAGGTGCAAAAGATCTTTAAGATCATCGAGTCCAATCGTTAATGTAGCACTGCCAAGTCCACCACTAAACCATGTTCCTAAGCACCACGTCCACGTGTCGTTTAAATACTTCCAGGGATGGGGATTCAACCACTTCCCTGGGCAGCCTGTTCCACTGCTTGACAACCCTTTTGCTGAAGAAATCTTTCCTAATAGCCAATCTAAACCATTTCCTCTTTCCAATGGCTTGTTACCTGGGAGAAGAGACCAACTCCCACCTCAGTACAGCCTCCTTTCAGGTAGTTGTAGAGAGCAATAAGGTCTCCCCTCAGCCTCCTTTTCTCCAGGCTAAACAACCCCAGCTCCCTCAGCCGCTCCTCACCAGCCTTGTGCTCCAGACCCTTCACCAGCTTTGTTGCCCTTCTCTGGCCACGCTCCAGCACCTCGATGTCCTTCTTGGAGTGAGGGACCCAACACTGAACACAGGATTTGAGGTGTGGCCTCACCAGTGCCCAGTACAGGGGAACCATCATTTCCCTAGTCCTGCTGGCCACACTATTCCTGATACAAGCCAAGATGCCATTGGCCCTCTTGGCCACCTGGGCACACTGCCAGCTCATATTCAGCCGGCTGTCTACCAACACCCCCAGGTCCTTTTCTGCCAGGCAGCTCTCCAGCCACTCTTCCCCCAGCCTGTAGCGTTGCATGGGGTTGTTGTGACCCAAGTGCAGGACCCAGCACTGAGCCTTGTTGAACCTCCTACAGTTGGCCTCGGCCCATCGATCCAGCCTGGCCAAATCCCTCTGTAGGGCCTTCCTGCCCTCTAGCAGATTGACACTCCTGCCCAACTTGGTGTCATCTGCAAACTTACTGAGGGTGCACTCGATCCCCTCATCCAGATTATTGATAAAGATACTAAGCAGAACTAGGACCAATACTGAGCCCTGGGGAACACCGCTTGTGACCGGCCACCAACTGGATTGAACTCCATTCACCACCGCTCTTGGACCTCATCATCCAGCCAGTTTTTTACACAGCAAAGAGTACATGGGCCCAAGCCATGAGCCGCTAGTTCCTCCAGGAGAATGCTGTGGGAAAAAGTGTCAAAGGCTTTACTGAAGTCCAAGTAGACAACATCCACAGCCTTTCCCTCATCCACTAAGCAGGTCATCTTGTCATAGAAGGAGATCAGGTTGGTCAAGCAGGACCTGCCTTTCATAAACCCATGCTGACTGGGCCCGATCCCCTGGTTGTCCTGTACGTGCCATGTGATGGCACTCAGGATGATCTGGTCCATAACCTTCCCTGGCCCCGCAGTCAGACTGACAGGCCTGTAGTTCCCCACATCCTCCTTCTAGCCCTTCTTGTAGATGGGCATCATATTTGCTAACCTCCAGTCGACTGGCACCTCCCCACTTAGCCAGGACTGCTCATAAATGATTGGAAGTGGCTTTGTGAGCACTTCTGCCAGCTCCCTCCGTACCCTTGCGTGGATCCCATCTGGCCCCATAGACTTTGTGTGTGTCTACATGGTGTAGCAGGCCGCTGACCATTTCCCCTTCCATTATGGAGGCTTCATTCTGCTCCCCGTCCCTGTCTTCCAGCTCAAGGGGCTGGGTACCCCGAGAACAACTGGTCTGACTATTAAAGACTGAGGAAAAGAAGGCATTGAGTACCTCAGTCTTTTCCTCATCCTTTGTCACTATCCAATAAAGGATGGAGATTCTCCTTAGCCCCCTTTTTGTTGCTAATGTATTTATAGGAACATTTTTTTACTGCCTTTTACGGCAGTAGCCAGATTAAGTTCTAGTTGGGCTTTGGCCCTTCTAATTTTCTCCCTGCATAACCTCACAACATCCTTGTAGTCCTCCTGAGTTGCCTGCCCCTTCTTCCACAGATCATAACTCTCCTTTTATTCCTGAGTGCCAGCCAAATCTCTCTGAGCTCTGAGCTCTCTCTGCCCACCAGTCTTTTTTCCCATCTGTGCTGCCCTTTCACTTGTGCTGCCTTGAAGATGACTTCACACACAGATTTCTCTTTAAAAACCCCAAACAACTGAACTTGTATGGCAGCAGGGGAGCACTGGTTCAATGGGCAGATCTGTAATCTCTGTCCCAGCCCAGAGATGGAGATGCGATGAAGAGAGCAGGACAGGAACCCTCACAGAGAGGAGCAAAGGATTCTGAGAGGAGAGTGCCAAGCCCCAAGGAAAGGCTCAGCACTCCCTAGGATCCTGCAGGGGAGCTGTGCCTTTCTGGGGGCAGCTCGCAAGCCCAGCAGGACAGGCAAAGCAGAGAGTCAGGGATCCCAAAGATGACATGTTCTGAAGAGAGAGCCCGAGCACCACCCAGCAGACAATGCCCAGAAGACATCTACAGTGAAAGACAACAAGAGAGCTGCCGGAGAGCACCTTCCCCCACTGCTTGTTTGCAGTTTCCCCCCACCCCTTGCCCCTGTCTCTGCTGCCTGGAGCTGTCCCTGCCAGGAGCTGTTTCTCTGGCCCCAAGCCTCCTCCCTGTCAGTGCTCACAGAGCCCATCCCACCTGCTGTGTGCTCAGCTCTGCCCTGCAGACACCTCCCAGCAGCAGGGCACTGCCCAGGGGCCTCTCTGTGTGTGCAGGCTCTGATGGGAACCTCAGATCAAACCTGATGAGGCTTGGAAAAGTGATACTGATGCTGTCTGTAAGCCACGGTATGTTGACTTCTGATACTGCCTGGTTTATTCACTTTGAAGAGTAAAAGAGTTGCAATTTCAGTGCCTCCTCCAGAACTGAGAGATGAATTTCTGTGTCCCATTGCCCACCCAGACAACCCAGAGTAGAAGACTGAAAGAACAGGATCCTTCCCTTTTGGGTAGCCCCTGCCTTGCTCTGCTTCTTGGAAAGTCTTCTCCTGGGAATGCCCTGTAGTGATCTGCTGCTGTGAGCAGCCCTGACCTACGCAGCACCCACTCGAGAGCAGGACCCTGCCCTGCCAGGGGTCACTCCTTCCACCCACAGCTTCTCCCTGCAGCACCGTTGGGAGATCCCCGGGCAGGCTGAGTGCTGACCCTGGCAGGCGGCAGAGTCCCTGCCCCAGCACACAGCCCCTGGGGTGCTGGGACCCTGCTCTGAAGGACGGCCCTGGGCACCCCTGGCTGAACACCCATATGCACACCTCCACAACCATCCCTGGGAGAAGGCAGCCGTCATGTTCTGTCCCTCTGATGGTGCAGCAGGGAAGCTGTGCTCTGCAGCACATCCTTCTCCTCTACATTAGAGAAACTAAGAGAGTAATACTGACAGATCCCATAGGCTGTGGGATGTGCCAGCTTTTGATGATCTCCCCAGGAACTGAAGCTGCATTGCCCTACACCCAGAGACTTACCACATAGAGGGCTGTGAAGATTTCTCCCCCAGTGAGCTCTCCTCCCACTCCCAACTGCCTTTAAGCTCTCTCAGCCTCACAGATCTCCTCTCACTGCCTGCAGGCAATGCCCTCAGCCCTGCTGCCCTTTGCAGAGGAGCTGCTCCTGGGCAGAGCTGTCTCTCTGCAGTGCTGCCCACTTGCCAGCAGCTCCCTCCATGCCAGGAGCCCAGCCCAGCTCAGCAGCAGAGGCCCAGCCCAAGGCAGCACTTTCTCTGACCCTCTGGGCTCTCTCCAGGTGTCCCTGGGGCTCCAGGGGAACCTGCTGGGAAACCGGCTGAAGGCATCACTCATGTTCCCTCCCTCAGCTGGGGAGTGACGCTGCTTTCCACCAGTGTCATTTCTCCCATCTGAAGAAGAGTTAGGTCCAAGAATCACCTTATCATTGTCCCATCTTTAGGCAGGACGCCCAGGCAAGGACAGGGAATGACCTCATTTACCATTGCTGAGGGAAGGGATTCAGCCCCCATTCATGTCTGTACTCCTCAGTTTCCCCCATGCACAGCAGAAACCCACAGGAGGTGGGATTCCTCTTGCCTCAGTTCAGGTGTGCACACAGTAGGCACCTGCATGTGAGCTCCTTGGCTCAGCTCCCCTGCTCATGAATGGAGATGGAGGCCAGGACTGAGGTGTTCAGATGCAAAGACCTGGTGACCCCTGAAGTTCCAGAGGTGCTCCAAGGTACATGGAGCCAGCTGCAAGCCCTCGTGGAGCAATGCTGAGAGACAGGGCAGCATCTGGGGACATCTTCTTGGAGGCTGGTGGGGAATCTTTGGCCAAATGAAATGACATCAGATGCCCCCTTTTAGGATGATAGAACCTGTCTCTATTTGTTACCTTCTGGGCAGCCTATGAAGGGATTCATCTGCTGAAATGGCATCATGTACCATAGGCAGAGCTAAGTTTCCCACTGTCTTTTCATCAGCCACGTTTACTAGATCTCCATTGACTCTAATGGTGGTGGCGTCAAGAACATTCTCACATTGCCTGATCAAATTCAGGGCAGTTATTCTGTGTAATGCCAATTCCAGGCCCGTAATGTCATGTGAGGTGCCAAGGCTCTGACACGCAGCCACAGGCATTTGGCAGGGACAGCGATGGTCCTGTACAGGAAAGCCATCCCCATTCAGAGTGAGCGTGTGTCAGACACCCGGCAGCATTGCAGGCAGATTCGGTGCCTTGGTGCAAGGAACTGATTGCAAGCTCTGCAGTGGGGCAAGGCCTGTCCCTTCTCTATCCAGTGGATGTTGGGCAGTCCATGGTTAGGAGAAACATCAC
Source organism: Nipponia nippon (assembly GCF_047370975.1). Lineage (NCBI taxonomy): Eukaryota > Metazoa > Chordata > Aves > Pelecaniformes > Threskiornithidae > Nipponia > Nipponia nippon. The sequence goes on along the minus strand of NW_028262396.1, from coordinate 267,632 downwards.
TTTGAGGGTCTCCATGCATGTGCCTACCCTTTCAAACTTCTTTTTTTACTCTCCATCAACCTTTACTCACCCCCCAGGAAAACACAGTCAAGGAACAGACAAACCATTTTCACAGCTGGCCTGTCAGTAGCACCTTGTCATTCCTGGAGACCAGCTTCACCTCCGCCAAAGGTCCTAAGGGGCAGCACAGACACCACTGACAAATAACCCGCTTCCTGCCAGGGCTGCCCTTCCCAGCCCTGGTTCTCTCTGTCCTTGCAGTCTGCTCACTCTCTTAGCATTCAATTTCAGCTTTATGTTTCCATCTGCCAACCCCTCTGGCATGTCTCTGCTCTGAAGCCAAGCCTTTGCCCACATGGGGTCCTGGACACTTGGTGCCAGGTTTCCCTAAGACAAGTCAGAGCTTGGCCTGGTGCTACAGCTGAGTGCTGCAGCCCAAACGGGCACCGTTGCCTCAGCCAGGGGCATAGGCAGGACGAGCTGGAGCCTGTGCTTTTTGACATCGATGGACTAACTGCCAAGGCATGGTGGGACAAGTCACGCAGCTTGGGGTGCTGCGATGGATGGGTACAGACTTTTCAGGACAGACAGCCTGGAAGGATCAGGAGTTGGGTTTCCTCAAAGTGAAGAAGCTGCTTGGATGTCTGGAGCTCCTTACTGGGGCAAGTGAAAAGCTGGCTGAGCCCTGGTGAGTGAGGGTCAGAGGAGGCGCCAGTGAAGTTGTGACATCGTGGTGGGAGACAAGGAACCCTCAGTCAGGGTGAGAAAGTGGGCGTAGTCATAGACTCATAGAATCATAGAAACATTTAGATTGGAAAAAGCCTGTAAGATCATCGAGTCTTACCATAAACCTAACACTGCCAAGTCCACCAGTAAACCATGTCCCTAAGCACTGCATGTCTTTTAAATATCTCCATGGATTAGGACTCAGCAGCTTCCCTGGACAGCCTGTTCCAATGCCTGATGACTCTTTTGGTGTAGAAATTTTACCTAATATGCGATCTAAATCTCCCCTGGTGCAACTTGAGGCCACTTCTTCTTGTCCTATCGCTTGCTACTTGGGAGAATAGACTGATAGGCACCGCAAGGAAGTCTCTGGATGTAGAAGCCTGGGTCTCACTGGGGTCTTTAATGACGTTGGCATTTCCTGGAAGAGGAACACAGCAGCATGCAAACAGCCCAGGCAGTTTCTGGAGTGTCTTGGGAGAACTTCTTAGCACAGCTGCTAACACACTTGAAACTTGAAAGTCAATTCAAGACCATCGTAATAAGCTGTTACTACTTCAGGGACAGCTAAAGAAGGAGCAAAGCTAATATGGGACCACTGCTAAAGAGTAGGTAGAGACAGATCTGAGATATTTTGTGTGCTCTTTGTCTCCATTATCACCAGCAAGCTCTCCCAGGCCTTTGTGCCTCAAAGCAGGACTCTAGAGGAAAACAGCCAAGAGTGGAGAGGAATCAAATCAGGGGCTACTGGAGCAAACTCAAATGTTACCCATGAAAAGAGACTGGATGTATAAACCTGTATTCACACAGAGGGAGAGAAAGCGTCACCAGCTTGCTGGTCCATGTCCATGGCCCATGAAACAAGAATGAGAATTTACAGACCAGCGTCCAAGTTATGAAAATGAAGACTTCTTACACACTCAGTACACCGAGGTCTTTCCTGCATATGTTTCAACTTCTGCCTAACATCTCCCTCCAGGGGTTGATGCAGTTGCCCACACAGAGGCGTCCACAGCCTCCAAGATCCCCGGGGGTAGCTGAGGCCCCCACCTGGGACTGGGCAATGTGACCCAGAGTTGACGGGAGCCTTTCTGGAGCAGGAGCTGGTGGTCAGGCAGGGTGGGCCAGAGCATCTCAGTGAGACAACGGATTTCTCTTCCTTGAGTAGAAAGGGAAGCCTGGAGAATTGCATGCAAGCTGTCCAGCGCTGGAGGAGAATGAGAAATGAGTGGGTCTAGATGCTGCAGAGTCTACTTGAAGATGCTCCTGTGACCCAGATATGTTTCAGTTAGAGCAGATTTGACTATTCAAAAGAGAGCTTTTCATTCACTTTGTCTCTTTGCTTCCCTCTGTGAATCGATGGGGCCTGGGACTTCAGTGTGTGGCTCACTGCGAGCAAATATAGACAAACAAAGTGCAGGGCAAGGAATGCTTTGGGGGGTTTTTAGGATCTGTGCTTGACACAAAAATGTGTTTTCTGTTGACCTAAGGCCATCCACTGCCAAAAGAGGCCTTCAGAGGAGGTAATGTGGACTTAATGGATGGAGTAATTACATCAGTGGACAAGAGAAATGCTACGGATGTCATCTGTCTGGCCTTCTGTAAGACCTTTGACATGTGCCCCAACAATATCCTTCTCTCTAAATTGGAAGGCTATGGATTTGATGGGTGGACTGTTCGGTGAATAAGGAATTGGCTGGATTGTCACCTCCAGATGGTAGTGGTCAATGGCTCGATGTCCAGATGGAGAACAGTGATGAGTGGTGTCCTGCAGGGGTCCGTTCTGGGGCCAGTGCTGTTCAATATCTTTATCAATGACATAGACAGCAAGATCTAGTGCACCCTCAGCAAGTTTGCAGATGACACCAAGCTGAGCAGTGCAGTCGACACGCCTGAGGGACAGGACTCCATCCAGAGGGACCTGGACAAGCTTGAGAAGTGGGCCTGTGTGAACTTCATGAGGTTCAACAAGGACAAGTGCAAGGTTCTGCACCTGCGTCGGGGCAATCCCTGGTATCAGCACAGGCTGGGGGATGAAGGGATTGAGACCAGCCCTGCCGAGAAGGACTTGGGGGTACCGATACACAAAAAGCTGGACGTGAGCCGGCAATGTGCTCTCACAGCCCAGAAAGCCAACCGTCTCCTGGGCTGCATCAAAAGAAGCGTGGTGAGCAGGGTGAGGGAGGTGATTCTGCCCCTCTACTCTGCTCTGGGAAGACCCCACCGGAGTACTGCGTTCAGCTCTGGGGTCCTCAGCACAGGAAGGACATGGACCTGTTGGAGCGGGTCCAGAGGAGGGCTACAAAAATGATCAGAGGGCTGGAACACCTCTGCTATGAGGAAAGGCTGAAAGAGTTGGGGTTATTCAGCCTGGAGAAGAGAAGGCTGCGGGGAGACCTTATTGCGGCCTTTCAGTACTTAAAGGGGGCTTATAAGAAAGGTGGGGACAGACTTTTTAGCAGGGCTAATAGCGATAGGACAAGTGGTGATGGTTTTAAACTAAAAGAGGGTAGATTCAGACTAGATCTAAGGAAGACCTTTTTTACAATGAGGGTGGTGAAACTGGAAAGGTTGCCCAGAGAGGTGGTAGATGTGCCATCCTTGGAAACATTCAAGACCGGGCTCGATGGGGCTCTGAGCAACCTGATCTAGTTGTAGATGTCCCTGCCAATTGCAGGGGGGATGGACTAGATGGCCTTTAAAGGTCCCTTACATCCCAAAGCATTCTAGGATTCTATGATTCTTCATAGCAGCCGTATGGGGCCATGCTTTGGATTTGTGACCAAAACAATGTTGATCACACAGGGATGTTTTAGCTGTTGCTGAACAGTGCCTGCACATTGTCAAGGCCTTTTCTGCTTCTCACCCCACCCCACCAGCGAGTAGGCTGGGGGTGCACAAGAAGTTGGGAGGGGACAGAGCTGGGACAGCTGACCCCAACTGACCAAAGGGATATCCCATACCATGTGATGTCATGTTCAGCAAAAAAAAAGCTGGGGGAAGGAAGGAGGAAGGGGGAACATTCATGGTAACTTGGGAAGACAAATGCTTCGTAACCTAACCCTGAACTAGCCCTTTTACCTTAAACCTTACCCTAACCATTACCCGAAACTAGCCCTACCACTACTCCAATCATAAACCTCAACTCTAACTCTAACCCCTACCTAACCCTAAACGAACATCAGCCACAGTCTGAAGTCTAACTCTAAACCAGGTGTAACCATAACTCTTACCCTAACCCTAACTCTAATTCTAACTCAAACCTGAACCCAACCCCTGACTAACCTAACAGGTATCCTAAAGCATCTTGCAAAGCCAACAGCACCTGTGTAATGACATCTGTAATACTGTCTCAGGCAATGATTACTATGGTATCAGCATTAGAAAAAAAAGATAATTTGGGTAGATGGGATGGACAGACGAGCATCCTGGTATCATCCTGTCAGTGCTGGTTCAAGGCCTGGCAGCATGCAGCAGCTGCCCTCTGCTTCCTCATGAACTGGAGGCTGTAGGCACCATGGCTGTAGGCACCACTGTGTGTCACCCAAATCAGACTCAGGTCAGATGAACCATTTTGTATTTCTCATATACCATGTCCATTGTTTCTCTGTTGAGCTCTAATCAGAGCTTAGTTACGTAGAGAACCAGGCTTTGGGTGGGATATTTCTTGTGCAATGACCTCCTGGAGTAGCTCTGCTGACCCCAGTCTCTCTCCAGATTTACAATCCTACAGCTCTGACAGGAGGAAAGCACCCTGCAGTGCCTGGATTTGTCCAAGCCACAGCACTTCATAGCCTTCCTGACCATTGTGTCCTTTAGTCCTGGTGGGAGATGATCCTCTTGTCTTCATCCTGACTTTGTTGGGTAACCTGAAAGGACAGACTGGAGGCTGTTGAGTCCCATGTCGGGTTTCAGAGCAAGGAATCAGGGACTACATTTACCTCACACAATGGCGGGAGATCCTTTCCTCTGGTGGGATTATTTGTGCTATTGGCTATAAAGCCACCACGTCTACCTAGGTCAGATTCAGTCAACCATTCTTGAGGCATTGGGGCCAAATTATTCTGTACAGATACAGAGATCTGCAGTGTAGTGCCATGACAGAGTCCTTTTTTCCTTCCCATGCAGATGTCCCAAACCCAAGCTTCCTCTCCAACCTCTTTCTGGATGTGAACCAGCATCCAGACACCACAAGCAGTCAGAGTTCAACCTCTCAGGGCCACCTCCGTCTTGAGGATAACATGGGCCACAGGCACGGGTTGGGACCCAGAGAGGTGGAGGTACAGAGAAGCCTTTTCTGCTGCTGCACAGTGAAGTTAAGCACAGACCGAAAAGGCTTATGTTCTGCTTCCCTGCTTGCCTTTTTTGTTTGGTTTGTTTTTCCTTCCAGAAGTTTGGCACTTGTCCTTTGAGCAGCTAAACCTCATGTCTCAGTTTTTCTAAAGACCGATAGTTATGCTGGAAGTTGCTTGTCAGGCTGGCGCCTGTGATTCTGACAGTCTTTCTAAAGCAGTTCCTGGTGCTGTGGGTGTCCAGGGAGGAGCAGTGGCAGCACCAGCATCCCCACCTTCTCTCCTGAGGCTGCTTACTAACTGTCTTATAACCAGGTGAGAGTGACAGAGATGTGTCCGGAGAGCCATAGCCAGGTGGTTTTGAGGGGAATGACGGAGAGAAAAAGAGGTCACCACTGCCTCCTGCAGCACCGTGGACTGAGGAGGGTGTTCCTGCCCCTTGGCTCCTGGCAACGGTAAATCCCTTTTGGCATGCCCTGAAATGCTGAGATAGTGTGGCAGCACAGACACCGCCAGAAGCAGCTGCAGGCATCTGTCCAGCTTGGCTGGGCTCACTGGGATGGGCTTTTTCAGCTTTGAAAAGTGCCGCCCATGAGATAGTCACCATCTAAGAAGTACTCTGTCAGTTTCCCATGAGCAAAGCTAGCCTGAACCGTGCTGCACCCATGATCTTGGGAAGCACTGAGACATCGGAGAGTTAAAAAGAACAGGCTGTATGTTTGAGGACATTTTGAAACAAGCAGGAGATGCTGGTATGTGGGTAATCTGCATGTAAATGGTTGCTTTGAGTGAAAGCCTTAATTTAAAATAAATGTGGGTATCTTGCAGGTTTTTTCAGAGAAGTATTTTATTTTTCTGTACATTTGTATAAAAAAGTAGGTAGATTGGAAAAACAATCATGGTGACTTTTCACTCATGCAAACCCTAATTTTATCTTGGGAATTTTGAATGGCACCTCTCTGAGATGGAAAAAAACTCACAGGAAAAAGGCAGGAATACCTTGGGAAAAGGATCACACTGTCAGGACCATGTGTTTTTGTGAATTCGGATTTTTCTCTTGAGAAAACCGCCCTGTGTTTTTCACTTGGCTAGTCTGAATGTTTTTATCACATGTTTTCTGACCGGCTGTTCTCATCTTTAGTACATCTGAGTTGAAGAAGACTCCACAAAGGGAGGCAGCGATAGCTGGAGAGACATGGCCAGCATCCTCAGTCCTCTGCCTGGAAGAGGGTATTCTTTTCCCATGTCAAACTGAGATTATAAAACATTGTTCAGCTGAGTCTCTTCTGCAGAAGAAGCAACCTGCTTTTGCAGCGCTGCTTGCTTGTAGCTCCCATCTCTCAAGTGTGCTCAGCTTTATGCTCTGGGAAGGTGGGAAATGCAAAGGGAAGGCTCAGTTCCCCAGGCAGCAAGAGCATCGCTCTGCTTCTGCGAGGGCTTGCAGGGGAGTGGGAAGCATTGCAGGGTTGGGGTCAGAGCGAATGGGCCCTCGGCTGGATTTGTAAGCTGTCAGAAATCCAAGCAACAGAGCAGCAAGTTTAGGAATGCTGAATTATTCAGGACTCATTCAGAAGTTATAAAAGCCTGACCTGCTCCGGAAAATTGGGTATCGCAAGGAGGTCACTGAATTTTAATCATTTTCTTCTCTGTATAACTGAAAAGTGCATCAAGCAGTTTGATTGCTTGCATAAAAATGTCTTTTAGCACCCTGAAAACTTGAGATTTATGCATAAACTGCGGCTTATCCGTCTTGTTCAAATGTCCCCTGGATGCATCAGTGTCACAAGAGTCATTGGCAGATAGAAGCCTGTTGTACTTCTGATGGGATTCACGCTTCACCATGTAAAAAGTAATGATTCAGGTCTAAAATAGTCTCCCAGATGTTTGTGGGCGGACACCGCATCAGGGGATGAGCTCTTACATGTGAGGAGAGCTGGGATGAATCTCTCTCGTCGAGATCTAAGAATCAAGGCAGGCCTTGCCTCACTTTCTTTTGATTGCCTCTCCTTGCCTGGTCTTGCCTTGCTTTGTCTTCCCCTTTTCATCCCTTTCCTCCTTTTCGCCCTATTTCTTCTTCATGTTCTTAGATTCAACGCAGCTCTTACAAGATCTGGACAAGGGACGTAAGCCAGACTGTTCTGAAAGGGGTGAGTATTTATCCTTTTTCTTCCTTTTTTTCTCATTTCTCACCAGGTATTCTGTTTAAGAAATTCAGCTCTAAAAAAGAAAGTCAAGTTTCTTTTGCCCATATTGAAAAACCCAGTCATTCAGGCTCAAGGACTCTGTTCTTTCCTATTTTTAACCCTCCCCTTGCAACAAGCAAACCATGTTAGATTTCCAAACATTCAGGCAGATCTTGGTCCAGCTCATCTAATCCTGCAATCACGTGTATGCTGATGTTCCTAGTCTTTCTCTAGGCTTGAAGTGTGTGGGATGGTGGACAGGCCATTAGCATCCTCTAAGAGCCTGTTGTTTGGATTGCTCTGTCTAGGGAAAATGCCCCAAAGAAAAGGCTTGGAGAATCACACCGTTGGATCCGGATTCGTTCTTCTGGGATTTTCTGACCCCTCCGGCCTGCAGGGCCTATGCTTCACAATATTCCTGGTCATATACCTCATGATCCTCACAGGGAACAGCCTGATTGCACTCATCACGGTGGTGGACTCAAGCCTTCACAGCCCCATGTATTTCTTCCTGAGGAACTTGTCCATCCTGGAGATCTGCTACACATCAGTCACTCTGCCAAAAATGCTGGTGGGTTTCCTGAGGGCAGATGGCAGGATCTCCTTCCTGGGCTGTGCTGCCCAGCTGTATTGCCTGGTTTTGCTGGGCAGCATTGAATGCCTTCTTCTGGCTGCCATGGCCTATGACCGCTGCATAGCCATATGTGACCCCCTGCACTACACCCTCGTCATGAGCAGGGGTCTCTGCATCAGGCTGGTGGTGGGGTCGTGGGTGGCTGTCGTACCAGTGCAAGTAGGACAGACCTACCAGGTGTTCACTTTGCCCTTCTGTGCATCCCATGACCTCCATCACTTTTTCTGCGATGTCCCCCCTCTGCTGGAACTGGCCTGTGCAGACACGTTCTGGAACCAAGTGATGCTGTACACCATCATCCTGCTCTTCGCAATCCTTCCCTTCTCCTTAATAGTTACTTCTTACGTTCAGATTATTAGGGCAATTCTGAAAATGCCTTCAGGTCTGGGCAGACACAAAGCCTATTCCACCTGCTCATCACACCTTGGGGTGGTGACGCTCTTCTATGGCTCGGCCACAGTTGTCTACTTAAAGCAACGGTCAAGGGATTCGGTAGACACCGACAAATACCTTGCCCTGTTTTACACAGTTGTGACCCCCATGTTTAACCCTGTCATCTATAGCCTGAGGAATAAGGAAGTGAGAATTGCCTTGAGGAGACTCCTATGGACAAAGTGATGCTACCGAGGATGTAAAATAGTCCCAAGCAGTACCAAAAGTCCCGCTGGGTTATGTGGTTGCCTGAACAAAGCATCCCATATTTGCTCAGACAAAACCATGCCTCCAGCCTGGCTTTCATCCTCCTCAAGAAGGGGAGAGGTCTCCTGAGGCATTCCTGTTACGCCATGCCCCACCATGATATCTTTGTACTCTAGAGCACCTTCAGTGCCCCTCAAGAGCGTGATGCCAATAGCTACTTCAAGCTGTGTCTGACCAACGTAACGTTCAAGGGAAAGAGTCCAAGCATGGTCAGTAGTCAGCAGGGCCCAGAGGGTGACACAACCGATGAAGAGATGACTACCCTCAGGCTTGAGAAATCACTTGCTAGATGCCACGGACTATCTACAGTGTCCCCGTGTGGGATCAGCTTCAAAAAGTTAAAAGACATGAAGGTCATCTTCCCCTGCTATGATGTCTTGCAGTGAGTTGTGTAATGCTTGACTAACTTGACATAAAGAACAAAAAGAAAAAAAAAATCACCAGGGGGCCAGTCCAGCACTGGAACAGGGGCCCAGAGACCTCTGGAGTTTCTGTTTGTCGTGGTTTAACCCCAGCCAGCAACTAAGCACCACACAGTCGCTCGCTCACTACCCCCCGGTGGGATGGGAGAGAGAATCAGAAGGGTAAAAGTAGAGAAAATCATAGGTTGAGATAAAGGCAGTTTAATAGGTAAAGCAAAAACCATGTGTGCAAGCAAAGCAAAGCAAGGAATTCATTCCCTCCTTCCCATCGGCAGGCAGGTGTTCAGCCATCTCCAGGAAAGCAGGGCTCCATCACGCATAACGGTGACTTGGGAAGACAAACGCCATCGCTCCAAACATCCCCCTGTTCCTTTTCTTCATGCAGCTTTTTAAAATCATGAGCACAATTGGGAAGAGCTGAAACTGTGGGGGATAAATGTGTTTCCTGAGACAGTATTTGATACGCAGACAATCCAAAAAGGTTGTGAAGGTGAATGGGCAGAAGAAACAGGAAAACTGCCCATCCCATGGAGCTCTGCAGAAAGAGGATGCAGCTGTAGCCAGCAGGAGGTGACACCAAGGGGGATTAGCACGTAGAAAAGGCTTTTGTGGGGAAGGCTTTGCAAAGGAATACCCTGACTTCACCCAGATGAAAAATAGAGACCGGGCAGTGTATTGAAGTGATCGTGAGAAGCGTCCTGGGGTAAAAGACCTTTGATGAGAGAAGGTTGGAGACATTTGGGTCGCAGAGATTTGAGGTAGTCCTTTGACGATCTGAGTAGGTTGAGCTTTGGAAATGAGAAAAATAAAGCAGCTCTCAAGGCTGTCTAAGGAATGAGTGGTACTCTCACTATAATAACAGGTACAGCACAGTGCTGTCAGGGAGTTCCTTCTTATTCATCATTATGATTAATTGAAGCACTTTAATTTCATTCCCAACATTCATTTTTACTTGAGAAAATAGCCATAAGTGCTCAGTAGTTAGCTTCTGGCATGAAGTTCTTAGAACAGTGCTTTTTCTCTCACTGCTAGCTCTTCGTTATCACTTAAATATTACATTTAAATATTACACTTCTTAGACAGTATTGCCCTTAAATTACCCCTGCTTCCTATCTTTTCTCCCTGTTTTGTGGAGGAGAGGGTGGAAGAGGGCAGCGGCTTCTTTTTTAGCCAAAGGCAGCCAAGGGACAGATGCCAGGTTAGCGCAAAGGCACAAAGGAAGCCAACATTTTCACGTGCTGGACACTGACACAACACCGTTACCTGTATTTCTGGTCTCTGAAGTCCTAACTGGGCAGCAGAGAGCCTGGAAGCTCTGAGCTCCCTTCATCTGCCCTGCATTTCAGCATGAAAAATGAACCTAACCTGGTCAAAACTATTCTTTTGATTCTCTCCACAGCCTAAAGCACCGCATTTGCCAGGAAACTGGCCAGGACACCAAAGGAGGACTCACGCCTCTCTGCACACAAAGCTTAGGTGTCCCTGGGAATCTCAGGAGGCATGGCATACCCATTCCTGGGTTCTAGGAGCTGGTCAAATGCCTCGTCTCCATTTCCGTAATGGTGGCAGACTTTGTACAGGGGTGCTGACATTTATAGAGCAACCTGCCCAGACCTCAGAGCTGGCCCTGCTTGGAGCCAAAGGTAGAACTAGAGACCTCCTGAGTACAAGACCATTCCACCCTGAATTGTCCTATGACAATTGCAGATGACACCAACTTGGGTAGAAGTGTTGATCTCCTGGAGGGCAGGAAGGCCCTACAGAGGGACCTGGACAGGCTGGATCGATGGGCCAAGGCCAACTGTATGAGACTGAACAAGGCTCAGGGCCTGGTCCTGCACTTGGGTCACAACAACCCCATTGTCCCGATCCAATGTCGGGGCAGGTTCCAATACGATCCCAAGGACGAGATTAAGACTCTGGAATCAGTCAGATGTCATACAACCTTTTACTTTTATTTGAGGGGAGAAGAGAATGGAGGGAGGAGTGGAGGGCAAGGGAGGAGAGGAAAAGAATAGGGGAGAGAGAAAGAGAAGGAGGAGTTTATCACCACCACTTCGAGTCCGATGATCTTCCGCTGGGTCTTCGGTGGCCTCAGGCTTTATCGGGGACTGAAGCGGGGGGAGGTGTGGTCCTTGAGGGTGCAGGAACAGAAGGAATGGTCTCGTGCGCTGCTGCTGCCCCCACCGAGGGTCACGTGTGCTCCTTATATAAGGGCTCTCACGCATGCGCGGATCACAAATGCGTACGTGCGGTTTGCCACAGACGTGCTGCCCCCGCCTCTGCTCTTTTCGCGCCTTTAGTCCCTGCCTCGGCTCTTTTCGTGCCTTTAGTCCCTGCGCAGGTGCACGAGGTTGTTTTTCTCAAAACTGTGGAGAAGAGGGTTTTCTCGAAGTGCGACGCTGGATGGCGCTACAGCGGCAATGTCGAGACAAAACTGCATTTGGTACTGGTTTTCTACACCACCCCGTGACTCGACATTGCAGCTTGGTGGCATAAGGGAGAGGGAGAAAGAGAAAACAAGGGAGAAAGAAAGAAAACGCAGAGTCGAGAGAGTTGGGGATAAGGGTGGAGGAAAATTGTGGGAAGGAAAAAGGGAATAACATTGTTCCGGGTGAAGGAATGTCTTAACACAGATGAACTGAGGTATTGCTCAATGCAAGCTCGTTCTCGAACAACTTTAACAATTCTTCAACTGTGAAGGGTAAACATTGGAAATGGGGTTAACAATAACTGGTAATATGCAATTTCTTCCTTTAGAAGGAATTGGGGACAGGTTTAAATGATGAGGTTGGTTGTGGCTGATGGATGGTACAGATTTTTGTTAGACCATCAGGTGGAACGTTAGGAACAAATTGCATATTTGACACAACGTGTTGAATTAATTGAATAAAACAGGGAATTATACAGGGTAGGAACAGTAAGGTGGCAGTTGCACATAGCAAATACAATATTAGTTGTTTGACCCATGGTGCCCCTGGTAACCAGGACCACAAATCGCCGTTCCAACCGCTCCAGTTTTGACTTGGGCTATTTTGGATCAATTGGAGAACTACTTCTCCCACGTCATCATTTCTAGACAGCAGTTAGCGATATTTAATTTTCCATACACCTCTCCTTCCTCTGCCAACAATCTAAAACCATACAGTGCTGAAGGATTACCGCACGCACCCGTTGAGACCGTCGAGTTAATAGGTCTATGGCGTCAGTGGTTTTGTTGGTGATAATTTCTAGGGCTGCTTGTAGTCTGATTATTCGATTTAGATTATAGATTGGTTCTCTTGCCCCTGCAATGGGCTCGTTAGGATTCCAGGTTGCTGGCCCATAATGTTCAATTATTTGCTCGGGGAGCCATTTGTCATTTCCTCGTTTTTGTGTCCCACCTAAATTTACCTTGGTAGATCGCGTCTTACGGGCAATACTTCTGTCCCCGAGGTTACCATACACCTTTACGCCTAGTTGGGGTCCACCAGTTTCCGGCAAGAGGAAATATAGGGCCCTTATGACCCCTATATAACAAACTCCCGACCACCCCACGGGTAAGAATTTATATGCCATATTCCCACAGATTCAATAATGCCCCTTTTTGGCTTTATTTCCTTGAGCAAATGGCCCATCTTTCCCCGGTGGAAACTGAAAATAAGTTGTGTCTTTGTCACCCAGAGGGCTGAAAAAGGTGGTTGTCCCATCCCTTATTCGGCCGGTACAATACCAAGCCCCATGAGTAGTGAACATTCAATATTTACTTTTTGCAAAGAAAACTAAACAATTGCATTTTCTAAGCAAGTACATTTCATGTTACTTGGCTATTAAGTTTTCCCATATACAGGAGTATTTAGTGATGAAAATAGAGGAAGATCAAAAAAGTAAGAATGACATACATAGTAAATCATAGGTTGAAATCCTTGAAATGTCTAACATAAACAGGTATCATTGGAAAGTTATTGGGCATTTTTTCTTAAATAAGCACACACACATATATATGCTTAAACATGCACCAGACAATTGGATGTCTTTGTACTATTGCATAAAGACTGTAGTGCATTGAAACATCTAATATTTAGCCTGTTTGCCATAAATATTAAATCTTGAATTATTCATAGAGCTGCAATGAAGTACAAACATGTATGCACACATACGTACCACCAATTATAAAAACTGATATACACAGTGGAATATTCTAATGGGTTGGTGCCCCTGAGTTAAAATGATCCAAAGTAGCAGGTGCATCATGGTCACATCGCCGCCCTTAAAAAACAGAAATAGGAACAAAACTCGCTCCTGGGGTTAGAAGGAGGGAATAATCCATTTGGTATGGATTTTGTGGCTTCTCCCACAGGTATCTTTCGCTTTCCATGTATATTTGTTTAGGGGGGTATCTAACATGAGAGGCACAGCTCCCACGGTGGGAAGCTTGACCAGAACCGGCTGGCCGGGGGAGTAAGATGATGCACTGGGGGAATTAGAGTCTTGAGAGACGGGTACCATGGTTGAGGCTTGTGGACAAAATGCTAGAGTTTTCAGGCACCCGTTTGTACCCCAGCGATTACTGACATTGGCCACTGCCTCCCCCACCCGCTCAGCCCATCCCGGTTGGTGGGGTTTAGTAGGTCTCCTTTATTATTGCAGGTGAGTTGTCTGATAAACACCCACCCTCCGCCTCCCTCCTCACCCTGAGGGGGCGGAGGTTTTAGTTTCCCGCCACTCTTTTCATCCTTCTTAAACCCTTCCTCCCTGTCCAATGCTGGCACAGAAGGCGGGTTCAGTTTGGGAGGGGTCCTTGCCCGGACCACCTCCGCACCAGGAGCTTTAACTTTTTGGTGGGGAGCCCATCCATTAGGTCTCGGGGCACACCTTTTTGCAGTCCCATTTGCCACAGTCCTTGTCGGATCGAGTGTTTCTCCCGTTTTGTTAGGTCGGGGCTTCCCCCTGAAAAAGCCAGCGATTTATTTGCTGGCTTTGCTTGCCCACATGGCCCTGGTTTCTAACTTTTGGTGAGTTCTGCCTACTGGCCCATATTTCCTCCCGTGTTTATTAGTTCCTGAGCTATCTCGCCCCAGGTCCACACCTTGCTCCCCCACTGCCGCTGTTCGGGGGTTACCATTCCCTCCAGGGCAGCTGCGATTCACTCCTCGCGAGGCACATTTTGAATTCTCCCCTGTAATTGGATCCCGATAGGTTTTAACGAGTCGGGGAGTCCTCTTATTAGCGGCATCAGCCACTCAGGGTCTACCGGTAGCAACATTGGAGAGCTTAGATTTGGTTTAAGGTCCCGGTCATATATCATTTGCAGGCATGCCGCCTTCTGTACGTTTTCAAATAGTTGATCGACCGAACCAGTTATAGCTCGGGGATCCCCCCTCTCTAATGGGTTCAGCCCCCCCGCCCAATATGCGGCCCCCTGGGTCAGAGACCATGGGGCTCGGCGATCGCCCGTTGTGAGGAAGATGCCTGGGCCCCAATACCCCTCTGCTTCCTTTTCTGATAGCATGATCCCGTCCCCCCCCGACAGGGATACCCTCCACACGTATTCGGTTTCGGACTCCCTTGCTGTTGTAGCAAAATCCTTTCGGAGTTTATCAGTTTGGTGGCGGTGAAAGGGATTTCTTTGGTTACAACTTGGGGACAGTTGTCGCTATCGTCCTCGTATATGTACTCTGTCTTACCAGTGGGCACATATGGGGGGGGTATCCACAGTATCTCTTAATCGCTTTAAATCTTTCTGGGGATAGATTTGGCGTACCCCTTTCTCCTCCAGCATTACCTCTGCCTCAGCAGGGGTGTCTGCCTCCCTCAGGAGCTGAACCCTCAGCTCCTCCTTCAAAATCATATTTTGGCACTTCTCCTCATCTAGTGCCCATTTGGTCTCTAGTAATTGCTCTCGCAGCGGTGCTATCGCCGCTTGTAACGAAGCAGCCACAGCCTCCGATGGGCAGGGCGCTTGTTTCTTGTCCTCCACCGCCGCCAGACACGCTCCTAACACAGCACAAACAATGGCTTTCCCTTTCCCCTTCTTCACTCTAGCTTCTTTATGCAAGACCGCTATTCGCTCCATAACACTTTGCAGTTGGAACCAGTGGTCCCGTGCCCAATCTCGTCCCGGGGGTGAGGGGCGAGAGCGGTATGTTTCTAAAAACTCATATAATTTCTCCATCTCTTCACAAGAATCGCCTGCCTTTTGGGCGGCCATGTCCTACAAAGGGGAGTTCGTCCCGGGAGTGTCAAACCTTAGAAAAAACAAGTTTCCCCTATGCACTCCCAGGAGGCCAAAACACAAACTAATGCCAAAAAGTTCCTACAAAGGGGGGGGGTGTCATCCCGAGAGGGTCATGCTTCAGTATCCAAGTTCCCCCTATATGCTCCCAGGAGGCCGAACCGTACACTACTACTAGACAGAGAAGAGCCTACAAAGGGGATACCGTCCTGAGGGGATCACACCGTAAAATTCAAGCTTCCCCTATACTCCCTCAGGGGACCAATCCGCACACTACTACAAGACAAAGACAAGCCTACAAAGGGGATATCATCCTGAGGGGGTCACACCCTAAAATTCAAGTTTCCCCTATAGTCCCTCAGGAGCTCAAATCACAAACTACTACAGGACAGAGGAGAGCCTACAAAGGGGATATCATCCTGAGGGGGTCACACCATAAAATTCAAGATTCCCTTATACTCCCTCAGGAGCTCAAATCACAAACTAGTACACGCGTTTCAGTGCAAAGTCTCAACGCCCACTCCTTCCTTGTGCTTCGTTCATCTCCGGCTGCTTCCCTCTCAGGAGAGCAGAACCGCGGATCGGAACTCCGCACTCGCTTCGTACTGGTTTGTACGTCTCGTTCACACACAATCGCGCAGCACACAAATAAGGTTGTATGACACTCTCATCTCAAGGGATCCTGTCCGTGATGCCAATTAAATGTCCCAATCCAATGTCGGGGGAGTTTTGATATGATCCCAAGGACGAGATTAAGACGCTGGAATCGGTCAGATGTCATACAACCTTTTACTTTTATTTGAGGGGAGAAGAGAACGGAGGGAGGAGGGAGGGCAAGGGAGGAGGGGAAAAGAATAGGGGAGAGAGAAAGAGAAAGAAAGAGAAGGAGGAGTTTATCGCCACCACTTCGAGTCCGATCATCTTCCGCTGGGTCTTCGGTGGCCTCAGGCTTCGTCGGGGACTGAAGTGGGGGGAGGTGTGGTCCTTGAGGGTGCAGGAACGGAAGGAATGGTCTCGTGCGCTGCCGACGCCCCCACCGAGGGTCACGTGTGCTCCTTATATAGGGGCTCTCATGCATGCGCGGATCACAAATGTGTACGTGCGGTTTGCCACGGACGTGCTGCCCCCGCTTCTCCTCTTTTCGCACCTTTAGTCCTTGCCTTGGCTCTTTTTGCGCCTTTAGTCCCTGTGCAGGCGCACGAGGTTGTTTTTCTCAAAACTGTGGAGAAGAGGGTTTTCTCGAAGCACGACGCTGGATGGCGCTACAGCGGCAATGTCGAGACAAAACCACATTTGGTACCGGTTGTCTACAGAAACGTGTCACAGGACATATGGGAGACCTTCTGCAGCATGAGCTGGTAGGCAGGCTGGGTATCTCGGGGTAGTGGAAGACATCACCTGCCTTCAAGGCTGCTGGGTAGGCTATGAAGAGGCCTGTCCAGCATAGCAGCACACTGTGTCCCCTTGGATGCTGGCTGTGAGGTCATTTCTGACCAGGCAGCTGTGGGGAGAGAGATACTCTGAGGTCTTCAAAGCCATCACAATGCTCCCCCCAACAAGGTGAAAGATGTGGGGAGGTCAGGGGCAGCTGGGACAAGATTTGGTGGAGGGAAGAGAGGTTTGGCCAACAGAGACAAAAGATTTTAAAGAGGAAAGATGTGTTTGGGTAATTTTGATGCCACCGTGATACTAAGAAAACATTCATGTTCGGCATCTACCCTATTTCTAACCAGTAAGCTTAAGCCCTAACCCTACCCCTAAATGGCACCCTTCGCCCTGACAGGAATCCACTACACTAATCCCTAACCTCAAACCTTACCCCTAAACCAAAGCCCCAAACCATAAGTGCTTACTCTCATCCTATTACTCACCCTAATTCCTAGCCTTTATCCGGAACAGCCCTCAGTGGGGCCAATCAATGCTTCAAGGTTTTGCTTCTGCCTTTGACTTCTTGAGAGGTTTGTTCAGTCTCCTCTCAGGATCTGAGGTTCACGGGCACAGGGCCAACTACAGCATGGGGCTCATTAAAATACAGAAAGGCCTAACGAGGTATTTCTCTTCCTGTGATTTTCTTCAACTCTTCCAAACTTGTTCAGCTAATTGTAGAGTCATTTCATAGTGTAGTTAAGGAGGAAGATTTCCAAGTGCACCTAATAAAAATCCTTTTCTTAAAGGTTATATTTTATTCATTTCAGTTGAGAGCAGAGATGATAGCAGCATTCTCCAATTGGTATTGATGCCGAGGGTGTCCTCAGGCAGTCTGGACAGCTAGGAAAAGCAGTCCCTTGAGGTCTGGCACTGTAGTGACAACCTTGCCCCTTGCTTCCTCCCTTCCTCAACCTCACCATTTCTCTCATTGGCCACCTGGGATTTACATCAGTTTCCTGACATCAGACTTCCCTGACCTCTGGGAGATGAATGTTACAGCTCCATTGCACCATCTCCCACCTCATCTCCTTAGACAACTGGCTGCACACAGGCACAGAAGGATTTTTCCTGTTGGCAAGCAAAGAAAATGAAGCATGATAAAGTTTCATAAACAATAAAATACGCTCCTCGAGCATATGCTACTTACAAGCTACCTGTAATGAGGTTGCCTTTCTACAAGGGATAATCTTATGAGAAATGTTTTAGATACATAGCTACAGAAAGGTAGAGATAAACATAATTAAAGAATTGGCTAAACAGACACTTGTCCTACTGAAGGACAGGCAAGCTTTTAGTCCCTGAAGCTCAAAGCAGCAGCATGGGTGAGAAGTATCTGAATGAACAAAGAGTAAGGGCAGGAGAAAACTGGAGGATAATGGAAAGGCCCTTTGTCTACACAGTCTACTGGTAAGATGACTTTAGAAATGGTTATTGTATCAGGACAGGTGAAAATACATGAACGATTAGAGAAATTAAATACAGCAATATAACAGGCAGAATAGTGGTAATGAAGTTACAGGGGAAGATGGATATTTCTGTGGAATATCCCTTTTGAAAGGTCATGCGATTGGTAGAGGTCTCTTGTGAGTGAGGACAAAGCAATGTTGCGCCCATCACTGAAAGAAGGCTAAGGAGCAACCCAGGGAACCACAGGCTGTACAAGCTCACTTTGGTGAGGAGTAAGCCATCAATATCTCTTGGGTGGTATTTCTGGGATCTTTAAAGAGAAGAATGTGTCCAAAAGCAGTCAGCATGGGCTTTCAAAGGGTAAAGCATGCCTCACCAAGCTGACTGCCTTCATGATGAAGTAACTGCATTTGTGCATGAGGGGACAATAGTGGATGTTGGTCACCTCAACTTCAGCAAGATTTGTGACGTGTTCTCCCTCACTATTCTTGTAGCCAAGTTAGGACATTACATTCTGGAAGGGTAGACAAACAGATGGGTGAAACACCAGTTGGATGATCAGGCTGAGAGAGCAGTGGTGAAGGGGTCATACCCTACCTAAAGGCCAGTGGGACATACTGGGGCAGCACAGGGAACGTTCCTGGGCCCTGTGCAATCGAAAGGCTGTATCCATGACCCAGAAGAGGCAACTCTCACCATGTTTAGCAAGAACAAATGCTGGATTCTGCACCTAGGATGAAATAATGCCGGGCACAAGGAAAGACCGGGAGAGGAGTGGCTGGAGAGCAGCCCTGCAGAGAGGGATCTGGGGGTGCTGGCTGGCAGGGGGATCAACAGGAGTCAGCAGTGTGCCCTGGCAGCCAAGAGTGCAAACCGCACCCTGGGGTGCAGTATAATGAGGGGCTCAAAAGAGGGGATGTTGTGGTTTAACCCCAGTCAGCAACTAAGCACCACACAGCCACTCGCTCACCCTCCCCCCACAGTGGGATGGGGGAGACAATCAGAAAAAAAAAGTAAAACCTCTGGGTTGAGGTAAAGACAGTTTAAAGATGACTGCAGAGGAAGGAGAAATAATAAATAAATAATAATAATAATAATAATAATAATAATAATAATAATAATAATAATAATAATAGAATATACCAAACAAGTGATGCACAATCACCACCTGCTGACCGATGCCCAGAGTGTCCCCAAGCAGCAGTCACTGTCCCCCAGCCGACTTCCTCCATCTTATATACTGGGCATGACTTCATATGGTATGGAATAGCCCTTTGGCCAGTCTGGGTCAGCTGTCCTGGATGTGCTCCCTCCCAGCTTCTTGTGCACCTGGCAGAGCATGGGAAGCTGAAAAGTCCTTGACTAGTATAACCACCACTCAGCAACAACTAAAACATCAGTCTGTTATCAACATTATTGTCATCCTAATTCCAAACCACAGCACTCTACCAAGTACTAGGAAGAAAATTAATTCTATCCCAGCTGTAAACCAGGACAGGGGATTATCCCGCTGTATTTAGCACTGGTGCAGACTCACTTGGAGTACTGTCTGCAGTTCTGGGCCCCACAATTGAAGAAGGGTGTAAGGTACTTGAATGTGTCCAGAGGAGGGCAACAAAGCTGGTGAAAGGGCTGGAAGAAATGTCGTCTGAGGAGCAGCTGAGGAAACTGGGCTTGTCGAGTTTGGACAAAAGGAGGCAGAGGGATGACCTCATTGCCCTCTACAGCTTCCTGAGGAGGGGAAGTGGAGAGGGAGGTGTTGAACTCTTCTCTCTTGGATCCAGCGACAGGAAGCGGGGAAATGGTTCAAAGCTGCACCAGGGGAGGTTTAGACTGGACATTAGGAAGCATTTCTTTATCAAGAGGGTGGTGAAACACTGGAACTGGCTTCCTAGAGAGGTGGTCGATGCCCCATGCGTGTCAGTGTTTAAGAGGCATTTGGACAATGCCCTTTATAACATGATTTATCTTTTGGTCAGACCTGAAGTGGCCAGGTATTTGGACAAGATGATCATTGTAGGTCCCTTCCAACTGAACTATTCTGTTCTATTCTGTTCGATTCTATTCTATTCTGTTCTCCTCTGTTCTGTTCTGTTCTATATATATACCTTTTACAGGGTGGATCCCTCCAGCAGCTGGGCTCAGACGCTCAGTCTCCTCAGTAGCTGCCCTGGATACCAGCCTCCCCAGTTGCATACTCCTGGACATATGAGCCCCTGAGGCTGCAACCCCATTCCAGATGCTGCTACAGACCACCCCAGTCACACACACACACACACACACACAAACTCTTAAGTCCAGCCACTCCGGTCTCTCAGTTGCTGGCACTAATGACATATGGGCTGTCTGACCCCCTGGTCCTTCTCCAGTTGCTGCACTCATCCCCCGTGCTCACATGGTGACGCAGAAGAGAGACAGACTGCACTGGTCAGGGTCCTCCCCTAAACTTCCCGTAACAAGTGCTGTGCAATCCAAAAATGCTCCTCCCCTGCATCCCATAATGTGTCCTACGCCCCTAGGCAACAATTCCCTTAGTCCAAATGGTGATCCAGAGAGCTGCTCGCAGTGACTCCTCTTGGTGGGTTTCACACCTGGACAATGGGGCTGACAGCTCTCCCAGGGCAACCCTGGAATGAGCTGGGACAAGATGTTCCTTCCTCAGGAGCCTGTCATCTGGGTTCCCAACTGCCACGGTGCCTCTGTGCTCTTCTCGCTTTGTGGAGATGGGCTCTTGATGAGCTGCTGGCTCTCCTGTGATGGCTCTGGGAGCAGCTGGGGCAGGGTGTTAACTGAGTTACTCCTCCTGCCATCGATAGTGCCGTCTTTGTGTGTGCAGATGAGCTTCTTCTCACTTAACCTAACGCAACCCAACAAGAACATGCATCTCCTGAGGCATCTGTATTTGCAGGTTACATACCTATGCACTGGTATTATTTAGCATATTTAACATAGCAGCTCATTGGAATTGCTGTCCAGAAACGCATCAGGATTAGGGGAAAAGCTGTGTTGTTGCACGGGCAATGGCTTCGTTCAGGGCCAGTAGCACAGTCTTGTTTCTAAGACTGTAGATGAATGGATTTAAGAGTGGGTACAGGACAGTGTTCAGCAAAGCCACAGTTCTGTTTGTCTCCAAGGAAACATCTCTGGAAGGATGCACATAGAGAGCAATGCAGCTCCCATATGCAATGGCCAAGGTGGTGAGGTGGGAAGAACATGTAGTAAAAGCTTTTTTCCTCCCAGCAGCTGCTGGCAGGTGCAGAATACAGAAAAGGATGCCCATGTAAAATGCCAGAATTAAACATAAGGAACCCAGTATGATAAACGATAATAAAATAGAGTCTGTTTTCCAAAGCAGGCTGGGGTCAGAGCAGGACAATTTGATTAAGGGGGAGTGGATCTTGTTTGAGCCACAGAAAGTCAGCTTGTAGAGGAGGACCAGACAGTAACTGAAGGCTGTGATGCCTATGACCCAAGCAGCAACAACCAGGTGGATGCAGAGCTGAGGCTTCATGATGGCAGCATAACGCAAAGGATGGCAGATGGCAACGTAGTGGTCAAAGGACATGACAGCAAGTAAAACCAACTCTGTACAGCCCAGGGCAAAATAGAAACAGGACTGGGCAAAGCAGCTGCTTAGTGAGATTGTCCTCCTACCAGAACTCAGGATCACAAACAATTTGATGCTTGTGGAGGATGTGAACCAGATTTCCAGGAAGGCCAGATTGCTGATGAAAAAGTACATGGGGGTTTGCAGGCGGTGATCTACACCCAGGAGGAAAATGATGGTTGCCTTCCCCATCACTGTTGTCAGGTATATGAGCAGAAGGAGCAGAGAGAGAAATAGCTGTAGTCTTTGATCAAGCCCTGAGAAATCCTCTAGGATGAACTCAGTAACTGCAGTTTCATTTTCTGCTCCCATGCTGAATTTCAGTTCATCCTGCTGTGACAGAAACATGACCAAAACCGAGTGTGATTATTTCACACTCTGGATGACAGGAATCCTGCCTTCTCTGCTTCTTTCCTTTCTTGCAGTCTCCCTCCTAGAGAGCACAGAGAGAGAGAGAGTCCTTCAAGCCTTTCTCACCCCCTGATTTTTCTGGTTTACATTTCAGTTTGAGTCCTCAGAGAATTTGTTGTCGTCTTTCTACCTTTGTCTAACACTTGCAAAGGATTCTTTCTCCAGAACAGAAGATTTTAAAGAGGCTGCAAGCTATTTCACCCCATTCCTGGCAAATTCCACATTCGCTCAGACCTATTGCAAACATCTGTCACACCTATGTGCCAAACTCATCTCTTCTATTGCACAAATGCTAAACCATCAAATGAAATGAAATCAAACCAAATCAAATGTGTATGTTGAAAGCTATTCTTTCTACTTTTCAGAGGTACTTGCCTTTTTGCACTAGGAATCCCTGAGAGTCTCTTCTTTTCAAAATAAGTAATATCCAGCATCTCTTTTGTAATCCCCTGCTTCCTTCCACAGCTCCTTGCTCTCTGTTTCTTCAGGACAGGTAGAGGGGGTGGAATAGGGACCAAGTATAACTCATCTTCTTTCATACTCTAAATAATGACTGAAATGGATGATGACTCCACACAGTCTGTCACACAATCTCATCTGACCTCCGTCTGCACTGAAGCACGGTTGTTTCCAAAGAGTTGCTCATTGCTATTGCCACCAAATGTCCTGACCTAAACACAGAGCAAGAGAAGAGTGTCTGGAAGAGATTTGTAACCTTTCTTTTGCATGCCAGTTATAGGTTGGGAGGAACCAGCCTCTAGCGTTTTCTCTTGTTTCCATTGACTCTAGAGGGAGCCTGGGGAAAACCAGTTCTCACAGGCACCTGCAGCCAAGTAGATGAAACTCACTATTCAAGTCTCAAATCACTGATTTATTAAGGTTTTTTGTTTGGTTGGTTGGTTTTTTTTAATATCAAAATAGACATCTAAGAGAAGGAAGCACAAGAAAAATATATGCAATGAAGACTGATGTTTTTCCCTTCATCTTTATATTTGTTTTTAGACAAGGAAAGGAACAGAGAAGATGACTCCAAAAGTAGGATGATTCCAAGTGCAAGGGGAGGAGAGGGAGGGGAGGAGATGGTGGGTTTGAAGCAGTGAAAGAGATCTTCTCCACAGGCTGTGTTGTCCTCTTAGGCTCTGTCCCAGGGCAGAATGGGTAGCACTTCCACAAGGAGTAAAATGGGAAGATCAGTACAGGGCAGTGCTCCATGTTTGCACTGACATTTTAGCTTGGGACTCAGGCTAGTCTTAGATCCCAAATGTCCGGCTTGTTCTTGGCCTCTAGTCTGGCATAGGGGAAGCTCTGCACTGGGTTCCTTTGGGAAATTTTCTGAGATTAAACCACTGGCTGTACTTGAGCAAAAGCTCAAGCTCAGTCACCTACAGCAGTATGAGTGCAGTGAATCAGTGAATCCGAGGGGACAGTCCCAGCATCCATTTTCTGGGTCAGTTCAAACACTCAAAGGGGTTCTGTCTTTGTCCTGGTTTCAGCTGGGATAGAGTTAATTTTCGTCTTGGTAGCTGGTATGGGGCTGTGTTTTGGGTTTAGGATGAGAACATTGTGGATGATACACAGATGCTTTGGCTCTTGCTAAGTAGTGCTAAGCTGTTGCTAAAGAGGTGCTAAGTGGCGCTCACACTGGTCAAGGATTTTTCAGCTTCCCCTGCTCTGCCAGGGGCACAAGAAGCTGGGAGGGGGCACAGCCAGGGGGGCTGACCCAAACTGGCCCAAGGGCTATTCCATACCATATGATGTCATGCTCAGTATATAAGCTGGGGGAGGAAGAAGGAAGGGGGGGGACATTGGGTGTGATGGCGTTTGTCTTCGCAAGTAACCGTTACACGTGATGGAGCCCTGCTTTCCTGGAGATGGCTGAACACCTGCCTGCCCATGGGAAGTAGTGAATGAATTCCTTGTTTGGCTTTGTTTGCGTGCACGGTTTTTGCTTTGCCTATTTAACTGTTCTAATTTATTTTACTTCAATTATTAAACTGTTCTTATCTCAACCCACGAGTTTTCTCCCTTTTTCCCTTCTGATTCTCTCCCCCATCCCACTGGTGGGGAGTGAGCGAGCGGCTGCATGGTGCTTAGTTGCTGGCTGGGGTTAAACCACGACAGTCTTCTTACTCTCTTGGGTGACACCTCAATTCTCTAAAATTGTTCTTCTCTGAATGTACTCTCTTAGGGGAACCTGCAAATTTTCAGACAGCTTACAACAAAGCAGCCTCTCTTCAGGCCCCGCATCGTCAAGCATGCAGCCAGCATATGCCAGAGAGACTGAAGAAATATAGAGTATGCAGGTGAAGGATATCCAGGTGAAGAAGGCCTTAGTGCAGCTTTGCACAGAGGTTATCCTCAGGACATTGCATATAATGTAGGCATAAACCGCAGCAGTCAGTGTGAAGGAGCTCAGCAACACAGCGGAGAAGAGCGCAACGCTCATGTTTCATAGTAGCTGGTGCCCATGCGGGGGGCTCTCAGCA
Organism: Nipponia nippon; assembly: GCF_047370975.1. Classification (NCBI taxonomy): domain Eukaryota; kingdom Metazoa; phylum Chordata; class Aves; order Pelecaniformes; family Threskiornithidae; genus Nipponia; species Nipponia nippon. The sequence continues at coordinate 243,123 of NW_028262396.1, read as the reverse complement.
AAGGGATGATGCCGCAGAAGAAGCAGTCTCTACAGTGGGCACAGAGGATCTAATGGCATACAGGATGGTGGGGCTGAGCATGGAGAGAGATGCCGTTCCCCAGCAGCTAAAGATGAGCATGGAGCACAGCCAGGAGTTGGTAAGGACAGAGTCGTGTGAGGGGCTGCAAATGGCCCTGCAGCAATCGAAACACATCTCAACACATAGGTTAAACTCAGCTGTGCTGACGGAGAAGAAGGGACTTGTAAGCAGCCACAGAGATATCTTAATCTCCAGCATGAGACTGACAAACATGTTAGGGGGAATGACCAGAGTGAACCAAATATCCAAGAAGGACAAGGTTCTGTGGAAGGGATGCCTGCAGGTGTGGCACTAGTGGTGGAGCCAAAGGATGGCAATGGTGACTGCATTCCCCATGACAGCAAGCAGAGAAATCACCAGCAGCAGTGTGAAAAGGAGGGCGTTCAACTCATAAAGGACTGAATAGGCCTTCAGGAAAAATATTCTTGCTCTGGTATGGTTGTGAGGATCCATGTTGGTACCCGGTCAGTTGAAGGTGTGGCAAGGGTAATCAATATCGTGCTTGGTGAAATTCCTCTTGTTACCTTTGTCAACCTTCCTTTCCCTTTTCTTAGGTTTCCTTGTCCTTCTTTCGTGGACCTCAGATCAGATGCTTAATTCCTCCAATGTGGAAATCTGCTCTACCTCCACTACCCTGCCCAGGCTGCTGGCCAGCTTCCTAACCAGGGACAGAACTGTTTCTGCTCAAGGCTGCGTGACACAATTCTTTTTCTTTGCCTGTTGTGCAGGTACCGAGAGTCATCTGCTGGCCACCATGTCCTAGGATCGGTACTTGGCCATATGTCACCCCCTGCTCTATGCCAGCCTCATGAAGCAGAAGCTCTGTCTCCAGCTGGCGGCTGGGTCTTGGCTAGCTGGATTACTAATGTCTACCATAGTCACTGGGCTACTTTCCAACTTACACTTCTGTGGTCCCAATGCAATTGATCACTTCTTCTGAGATTTTGCCCCATTGCTGGAGCTCGCCTGCAGTGACATCATGGTGCTTAGACTGGTTACTTTCATCATCTGCTTTCTGGATGTGGTCTTCCCATTTATGTTCACCTTGGTATCCTATATCTGCATCATAGCTGCGATCCTGAGGATCCCAGCCACCACGGGGAGGCAGAAGGCCTTCTCCACCTGCTCCTCTCACCTCAGCGTGGTCACTGTTTTCTATGGTACCCTCATCGTTGTCTATATGATACCCAGAATAGCCTCACTGAGGCAGCTCAGTACAGTGCTGTCCTTTTTCTACACCACGCCCATGGCCAATCCACTCGTCTACAGCCTGCAGAACAGGCAAGTCAAGGGGGCTCTTGGAAATGCCCTCAGAAAAACTGTGGCCTGCATCGAGAGCTCCTACTAGTTGTGACCCACCAGGAATAAACAGGTTGTGGTTGTGTCAAGTGTGGACAACTCAGAAGTGCATATTTTGTGTACCAGGTATATCTTTAGAAGTGCAGAATCTTGGGACTGTTTGGGGAATGAGAAGTGGGAAAAGAGAATTTGTGTCTTAAGGAAATACAGGTCTGGTCCTGAAGAGTGTAAAAAACTTCCCTGGCTTTCTTCTTGCTTTAAAGTAACCACAATTGTGATCCTGCAAGTGGGAGCTGTTGAAATGCCACACCTGCCCAGGAGTGGCAGAAAACTTACTCTAAACATGTTGTTTTCTCTTCCGTTACCCAGCCAAGCTGAGGGGTGGGGGTCCTGCGTGTCTGGGATTCCTCAGGACATCTTCATATTGACGGTGAGAAGGGGAAGGTGAATCAAGCCCTTCCACTGGACATGTCTAAATCTGAGTAGATGAATCCCATCCCTCCTGTTCTCTGGGCTCTCTAGCAGAGGAGAACTGTGAAAGCTAGTGTCGTGGTTTAACCCCAGCCAGCAACTAAGCACCACGCAGCCGCTCGCTCACTCCCCACCAGTGGGACGGGGGAGAGAATCAGAAGGGTAAAACGGAGAAAACTCGTGGGTTGAGATAAGAACAGTTTAATAATTGAAGTACAATAAAACAGAACAGTTAAATAAGCAAAGCAAAAACCGTGCACGCAAACAAAGCAAAACAAAGAATTCATTCACTACTTCCCATCGGCAGGCAGGTGTTCAGCCATCCCCAGGAAAGCAGGGCTCCATCACGCGTAACGGTTACTTGCGAAGACAAACGCCATCATACCCAATGTCCCCCCCTTCCTTCTTCCTCCCCCAGCTTATATACTGAGCATGACATCATATGGTATGGAATAGCCCTTGGGCCAGTCTGGGTCAGCACACCCCCCCCCCGACTGTGCCCCCTCCCAGCTTCTTGTGCCCCTGGCAGAGCAGGGGAAGCTGAAAAGTCTTTGACCAGTGTGAGCACCACTTAGCACCTCTTTAGCAACAGCTTAGCACTACTTAGCAAGAGCCAAAGCATCAGTGCATCATCCACATTGTTCTCATCCTAAACCCAAAACACAGGCCCATACTGGCTACCATGATGAAAATTAACTCTATCCCAGCTGAAACCAGGACATCTAGTCTGATAGGGCCAACTCCGCTGGAAAAAAAAAAAAAAAAAAAAGTAGATCCTTCTTCAGAAGAAAGGTACACACAAGCTGGGTCTCAGCTTCCCAAACTTTTAACACAGAAATCATTACTTCCCACTTCTTTCCTTCTCCTAATCTGACCCCCCTCCAGCCCCCCTCTCCCAATGTAATTACTTACTTGTTTCCCACTGGCTGACTTAGATATTGCAAATGGAGTCCTTCTGTTTTCTTCTTTCTTGCAAAAGAGAGCGAGGGCATGCTCATGGGGCATGACTGAGAACACCCACCCCCAGCAGCGGGCTTTCCCCATTACCTAGGCTGAGGCATGTTCACAAGATGGAAATGTCTCCATCATCCCTGATTTGTGCAAGGGCCTTCAGCCCTGACATACTCCCACAACACACTTATTCCTTCTCCACCCACAGACGTAAATCCCTTCCCACTTCCAGGCTCAAATCATGGTTGCAAGAATTTGATGCACTTCAGAAGAGGCCTTGAGCTTCTTGGATCTTCTTGGTGCTTATGGCAATGTTCCTGGCTCCCTCCAGATTTGACGGGCTTCCTGTCTATAACAAGGGCTTTCTGACAAGCTTTTACGAAATGTTTGTTTTTCTGTCATTCCTGTATGTGGAAAGAGTAGACACAATAAAGAAAGAAAAATCCACCAAAACAGATGCTGAGTGAAGTGCCAGTAAGAACGAGGTGAGGCACCCCCATGGCTGTGGCATCCTGGCAAGAAGTCTGTCCTGAGAAGGGGATCCAGCCTCTGCCACTCTGGAGTGGGCAATCAGCAGTGCCCGTGCCACCTGGCAGAGACTGTCTGTCCAAGCACTGTTACTGTCTTGTCAGCTTTGAGTGCGAGCTTGAAACTGCTTGGCTGCAGGGGTAGTGCCTGCGGGATTATCACGGCTCCAAAAGAGCAGTCCTTCCAGGTCTTTCTTGAGCAAGAACGGGAGAGTCATTGCTGAGGATGGACTTTGGGGCCGTGTGTGCAAAGCAGAATAGATGAGCAGCCCATCCCCTTAACTCCACTCAAGCACTCCAGAAGGTCACAGTGACTGTGCTCTGGTTTTGATTCCCCTAAACCCTCTCTGCTAGGCAGGGGCTCAGCAGGGAAAAATCTATGGCACTGGGCAACACAATTGCCCCAGCTGTACCACCCTGAGGACACCACCCCTGCGTGTGATCAAACCATCAACCTTTCGGTTAACAACTGAACACACTCACCCACCCTGCCACAGGGACCCCAGCCAGGGCTGTCCCCGGGCACGGCTTTGCTGTCAGGACAGTCCTCAGTGCTGAAGGAATGGGAACGTCCCTGAGCCCAACCCCCAGCCCCAGCCCCATGGAGATGGAAGCCTGCTGTTCACCTCGCCTGCAGGGCTGCTGGGGAACAGAGGGGTGCAGGGGGAGGGCCGGTGCCTGGAGGAGGGGGTATAAGATTTCTGCCTCCATGTGCCCTCCATGGCATGCCCTGGGATGCCATCGGAGCCTGGGGGCACATCAGTCCAGGGAGGGCATTTCCCTCACCCTGTTGCACTGCTGCTGCTGCAGAGTTGGGGACAGATGTGGCACAGTCGGCTGTTGCCCTGGGTGGCAGAGGAGGCTCGGGGAAGGGATTTTCTCCTCTCCGTTGACCCATCCCAGAGTGGGCCAGAGTGTGGGAGCAGCACCTGCAGCCAGAGCCTCCTTCTGCCCCATTGCCCTGCAGAGACCTTGAAGGGGCAGCGCTCTGCAGTGCAGCCCTGTGCCAGGGTCAGGCCTCAACTCCCCCTGTGTCAGAATGATTCAAGTGCCATTTAGTGCAGAGGGTTCGTGGGCACCCAGGGGAATACAGAACTTGTCATAGGCACATCACAGGAGGAGAGTGCCTCTCCTACCATTAAGGGGATGTAGCTCAGTGGCAGAGCACCTGCTTTGCAGGTGGGAGGTCCTGGGTTCAATCCCCAGCATCTCCAGGGCTACTTTTGCTCTGACTCCCCAGCCTCAGGCAGGCGCGGGCTGGAGCTCGGGCACTGGCCCTCTCCAGGCCCTGTGGGCCTGCCCTGCCCACCCAGGGCTTGCCTGTGAGGTGAGGAGGGCTGTGTGTGCTGCCTCTGCTGAGCCCCCTCTTGGAGGAGAAGCAGGCAGCTGTGCTGGACGTGGGCTCAGGTCACTGCCCTGCACCACAGACCCACCCACCACCCAGGGACAATGCTCGGCAGCAGAGTGTAGGGAGACCTCAGGGAGGGGAGAGGTGTCAGCAGCACACTAGGAATCATTTCTGGCTGCACTGAGAGATGTGGTGTGGGGATGCTGGTTCAGCCCAGGCGCCCTTTGGGACCAGGGCCACACTGCCTTGGTGGCTTTCCAGGGATGAGGGTATGTGATTGTCCTCTCTCCAGGTGGAAATCCCATACCACATGGGAAGCACTCCTCTGTGCCTGCAGGTAGGGCTGTCTGAGTTGGATGAGCCTGGGCAGGGCTGTGGGACTCCCAGCTGGAGGAATGACACTTCTTATCCTGACCCTGTCTCCAGGTTCTTCTCCTTCCACCATCACCACTGGCTTAAGCAGAGCCTCAGCTCAGGGCACCTGCAACTGCTGAGGTCAGGCACAGCCCTGCAGAGGTGGGGCTGGTGGGGCCGGTGCCAACCTCTTGTTCCTGGGGTGTTTGGTGTCTCTGTCGATGCTGCGCTGGTGGGATCAGGGAGGCACAGGCCTGTGCACAGCCATGCACAGGCGGGAAGGGCCAGATGATGCCTTGGCTGGTCCCCCAGCTAAAACACCCGCAACCAAGAGTGTGACACGGCCTTTCACTGCAGGGTGCCCAGCCCCCGGGAACAGTGAGCCCAAACTAAGAGAAATAAGGCTGCTCTCCCAGGGGCTTTCCACAGCCATGCTCTGCCCAGCGTGGGGCAGCAGTGCTGAGAGTTGGGGGTCTCACTGTGACCCCCCTCAGGTAGGTCCTCGGGAGCTGCAGGAGCAAGCACAGACCTGGGGCACAGTGACAATCCTGCTTTGCTGCAGAGACCACACCCAGCCCACAGGGCCAGACTGTTCAGGTCCCAAAAATGCCATGAAATGGGCTCTTCCTGCTCAGGCCTGCTGCTCCCTCAAGCACACCAGGCCTGTAGCGTACCTCCCTGAGGAAGAGGAGGCAAACCTCTGCCAGATGCCAGAGTAAGGGAGAAACATAATACATGCGGGAGGGCAGAGCAGGTGGGGAGGTGGCATGGGACAGGCACTGGGCTCTCTCGCTGGTGCCCACTTGGGGAACCTTGAGTCTGCAGGTTAGTGTCCATACTGCCCACAGGACCCACCATCCTGTGTTCAAAAAATAACACTCCCCTCTTCTTCTTTACTTCACTTTTATACCTTATTTCTCTGAGATGCAGGGCTGGAGCTTATCCCAGTGAGAGTCTTCCAGGGGATGGAGGCTGTGTTTGCAATGCCCATATTATATCACCCATCACCGTGGGAGTCTCACCCTGGGAACACTGCTCTCCCGTGGGGGCTGCCAGCAGGAAGGCTCCAGGGTATGGAGCAGAAGGATGTGTGAGCCTGGGCTTCCTCCAGATCCCCCAGAGTCCCCCCAGGGGTGGAGGAGCTCCCAGCAGGGAATGGGTCAATGTGGAAGTGGGAGAGGATGTTGGCGAGAGCTGCCTCCTGTCCTCTTCTCCTCTAGGGCGAGATCCTGCTGTTGGCAGCAGTACTGAGCTGCAGCAACTCCCCACAGGGAGCCAACACACCTTCCAGCCTGCAGCAGAGGAGCCTTTCAGGGAAGAGCTGGAGGGGTGTGGACACCCACCAGTGGGAGCAGGGAGGGCAGTTTGGGCTCCAGGTCCTGACAAGTGCCAAACTCTTCTCCCCACCTGGCTCCTGTGGGTTTTTCTGCCCATGGGCACTGGGGCTGGCGAAAGCCCCAGCCAAGGGAGAGGGACTGAGGCTCCGCTCCCAGCAGCACCTGTTTTAGGGGAGGGACACAAAATCTCCTCTGCCATGGAAACGTGCCCACATGAGCATCCTCCTGGATGGGCCCTTCTCCAGACCAGGGGCTAGGCCACAGCTTTTGGCTGCAGCACACGTCTCATGGGGATCCCTTCTCCATCCCCAGCCCTCCAACAGAGCTGAGGGAAAGGTGCCCCCATCCCCCCTGTACCTGCACACAAGTACTGCCCCGACACAAACCCAAACTGACACCCCTGGCGAGGCAGCAGGAGGGCAGGGGTGGGGGCTGGAGGGGAGCAGGAGGAGGGGGTCCCAGGGCTGCTGTGGGGCCTTACAGCCCCTGCTCAGGAAGAAGGCAGCTCTGTGGCTGTGACAAGAGTGCTCGGGGGTCTGTGAGGGCCCAAGGCTCCAGGAACAGCCCATGGAGACGGGTCCTGGCAGAGCATGAGGAGAGGGAATTCCAGCCCCGTGTGTCCCAGAAAGTGGCTCTGCACCCTGTACTGGGGCAGTGTGAGCAGAGCTGCCTCCTAACCATTGTGGGAGGTAATCCAGGGGCCATGATCCCCGCAGGGGCTGGCTGGGGTGTTCAGGGCACTGCGGCCACCTTAGGGCTCACTTCTGTCGGGCCACAGCCCAGGGCTTACCCTGACATGGCAGCTCTGTCATGGCCTCTGCACTGTGGGACCAGCATGGCCCAGGCAGGGTCTGGGGGAAAGAGCAGCTGGAACCCCCAGGGTGAAGAAATGGGTGCTCCTGCTGGGGTGCATCACGGCAACTATCAGAGAGCCATTTTGAGTAGAAACTGCCTGTGGCCAGCAGGATGGAAAAGGTTCTGTCAGCAGGATTAGTCCCCAGGCACCAGGGGCTCTCGCAGCCCCACAGCCTGACCCCGAGCTTGCTGTCCCTGAGACGCGCCCCTTCCCTACCACTGTGTCTTTGTTCTCTGCTCCCCTGATCAGCCTCAGGGAGATGACCTGACACCTGGGCAGGCAAGCAGCAGCTCCGGGTCAAAGCCCTCAGAGACTTTTAATAAGAGCCAATATGGATGCACAGTGTAAAAATGGGAATAAAAATAGAGGAAACTCCCGGCCATTTCTGCTGCCCGTGGTAAAGGGAGACGGTTCTCTGGTGCTCACAGCTCTCCCAGCTGCACAGACCTCTCCTCCCTCCTGCCTGCACCCAGCTGCACAGCAGGGATGGGCTCTCCTGGCCTGGGACTCAGGGACTGTTGTGAACCAAGCTCTGCTGTCACAGCCTTTGTGTCCTCATGGGGATGTGCCAGAGACACCTCTTCAGCATCATCATAGCCCATGCTCCCCAGGGACACGGACGAGGTGTCTCCTTCAGCTCCAGGGACCCCAGCACTTCTCCGGGAGAGCAGCCTGCCCCCTGGAAGCAGCAAGGCAGGACATTGCAGTACACCCCATGGGGTCTGGACATCACCTTCCTCCCCACTCCTTACCACATTCAGCTCCTTCTCCCACCCCCAGTCCCTCCAAGGACAACTCCTGGGTCAGGTTCCCCTTTCCCAGGAGCTTTGGGTGTCAGTACGGTAGTGACTTGCGTGGCACCAGGGATGGTACCCCAGGAACCGGCAGCACTATCTTTCCCTCTCACCTCCAGGTGCATCCCTGGGCCCCGCTCCCTCCGCTGGTGCCCTGGGCATTTCCCAAACTCCCTGCCTGGGGGAAGCATCATCCTCAGGGTCAGAAACCTCCCTGGCATCATCATAGCCATCCACTGGGTCACCTCCAGGCAGGACAAGAACATCTGAAAGGAGAGGGCAGCTGGTGACAGCGAGGAGATACACCCTCCAGAGCAGAGGATGCACAGGGACAGAGGGCTGAGACACTGGTGTTGGCAGCACCGCAGGAGGCCCCCATGTCCTTCCCACCTCTGATGGTGACACCTCTGTCCATCACATGGCTGCAGGGAGATCAATGTCTTCCCGCCTCTGTTACCTGGTGCTGATCCCAGACCATCCTCCTCCTCGCTGTCCCCAGGGTAGGGCTGCAGCTGGGTCAGGGACTCCTCTGAATAGGACCCTGGTGAGATGCACAGTGGGTGTTATGGAGCGAGCCCCATGGACTTGTCTCATAGTCAGCACTGCTGGGGAAGGGGGACCCACAGAGCTGGGGCTGCATGGGGAGGAGGGCTGGGAATTTACCCTGCTCCCCCAGGACAAACACCATCTCAAAGGTGCTCCCAGAGCTGCCCTAGCGCAGCCCCTTCCCTCACTCCTCGGGTGTCACATGGGGTGCAGGGGCAGGAAGAGAGGGGCTGTCCAGCTGGGATGGGCAAAGCTGGTTGGGAGGAAGCTCCTCTCCCGGGCCCAGGACCTGGATGCCCTCCCCACAGACCACACGGCCCCAGCACTGCAGGGACCATGGGCTGGGAGGCTTCAGGGGATCAGCCCTGTGTTGGGGCCAGGGGAAAGGGTCCCGCAGATGGGCCTGCAGGGAGGACCCACACCCACCTGAGCGACCAAACCTTGCCTGCTTCTCCCACACTGGGCTGTAACCAATCTCCTCATACACAGCCTCGGGGAAGAGCTCCTGAGCCCTCCTGGAGCCTGGGGACAGAGGCAGGGCTGGCACAGGGATAGGCAGAGAGAGAGGCAATGGGATCCCACTGTGCTCCCCCAAACCTGTTCCTTTGGCCAGCCCAGGACTGGTCCGACAGCACAGCCCCACTGCACTGTCCAGGCACGGCTGCCACATCCCCAGTGAGGGCAACATTGCTGTGGAGATTATCTGGGGCAGCGTCACCCTCGCATCATCCTTTCGGAGACAGCACTCATGCCCCTCTGGCCCCTGGGTCATTCGCCCCTTGTCTGACCTTGGAGCAGCTCCCATGTTTCTTCGCCACCTGGAGATGCCCCTTATCTGCCCCATGGGTCTATAGCAGGGCCCCTTCCCTGCTGGGGGATGGGTGAGGATGGGCAGGGCTGGGCAGAAGGACAGCTTGGGGGTCTGACAGCATGGAGATGGACTCTACTGCCCCATGCTCCTCCGGTCATTTCCCTTGCCCCAGAGCCCCCTCCAGCCCTACCCAGAGCACTGCCAGCCTTGGCCATCTCCACTCTGCCATTTCTCTCCTCGCCCCATCACTAGCTCCCCCCGCCTCTGGGCTCTCTCCATCCCTTGCTGCTGGTGACCCATGGCCAGGCAGTCAATGGGGTGGTGCATAGGACAGGTGGCAGCAGTCTCATCCCCCCAGCTCTGCCTGTACCCCTCAATGACACCCCACAGCACCCCACAGCCCTTCCAGGAGGCATGGTCCCTGGGACTGCTATGGAAGGACCCACCTCTGCGCCCAGCCCTGGCGCTTAGCACTTGTCCAGCCAGGAGGGCCAGGAGCAGGCAGAGAAGGGCCCCCAGGATGATGCAGATGATGACGGGCACTGAGACTCTCCCGCTGCTGGTCAAACGACCCCGGGTAGGATCTGCATGGGCAAAAACATAGAAGGGGCAACACCAGGCCTGGGAGAGTTGAGGGCAGCACCAGTCCTGACCCCCATCACTCAAGGCAGCAGAGGGTGGAGGACCCCAGAGGTGAGTAATGGGGAAGCTTCCACCCTGCTGAGGAAATTACAGCCCTCCCCAACTCTCCTACCACCACCCCAGTGTCTCCTCCTGGGAGCTTCACACCCCAGCAAGGAGCCCCTTCCATCCACAGGGTCACAGCCTGCTGCTGAGGATACCCAGCCTCGGGCCGGAGGACAAGTTACCTGCTCGGGGTGGGGATGCTGCTGTCCTGGCTGGAGCTGCAGAGGAAGAAAAGGAGAGCGGGGCTGAGAGGACGGGTGTGTGGGTACTGGGGAGCCTCCTTCCCAACACGCCCTGTGTGTGTCTGGAGATGTCCCTGACACATCCCACCCAACCTGCCCCTCCAGTAGCGCTAGAAAGGGAGGCCGGGACAGGGCCCACAGCCTCTGCTTTGGGTGGCAGGCAGGATGGCACAGGCAGCCCAGGGGACGGCCCTGGGGCTGCAGGGCCCCACAGGCGGTGGCCTGAGGACATGCAGCTCCACTGAGGCTGCTCCCCACCTGGCACCAGGCTCCTGCACTCTGCAGGAATCGTCTTGCTCTTGGGAGGTCAGGGGCCATGCCAGGACCAAGTGGGTGAACGGCCTTCTCTAGCTCCCTGCCAACACCTGAACAAGAGGTCCCAGTCCTGCCGCTCACCTGAGCAGCGCACAGCAGCGTCTTCCTTATGCCGGCAAGCACCGCCATCCCCGGGCCGGGCCCAGCAGTGCTGCAGGGACAGCTCCGTCCCCCGGCACTCCACCTGCTCCAGCCAGATGGGGCCTTGCCCCATCCCAAATGCAGCCTCATTCAGGGCAGACACCGCAGGGCCACAGCCCAGCTGCCTGCACACCACCTCAGCATCTTGGATGTCCCAGGAGTCGTCGCACACCGTCCCCCAGGACCCACGGTGCCAGACCTCCACTCTGCCCGAGCACCTGTCCTCGCCTCCCACGGCACGAATCTTCTCCCTGTCTGGAGAAGGCAAAGACCTCCCGTGGCACCCAGACAGCAAGCAGAGCCCTGCCAGACAAGAAGGGTACACAGAGGAGCAGCTCAATACCTGTGCAGCTCGTGGAGTTGGGGCATGGGGCCAACGGGGCCAGGGACATTTCTGGGCGTCGCCCTGAAGAAAGAAACCCTGTAGTGAAGGGGCTGGTTCAGGGGATTGTGCAGAACACAGCAAGGCTGAGCTCTACTTGTGCCTCCCTGTACCATCTTGGTCATGGCAGCATCTGAACCCCAGTCATTCAGGGGACACGCGCAGGTCTAGGGGGACCCTGACTGCTCAGCCCCTAAAGGTCCCTGGTTCACAGAGCAGCGGTAGTGTGTCTATGGAGGGGAGACTCTTCTGAACCCTGTCTGGTCTCTTCTGAGACCTCACCTGGACATGGCTCTGCCTCTTCCAGGTGCTAGTGGCAACCTGGGTGGCAACTGCTGCTGGACGTGTATGGCTGTGGTCACATTTGTGCCACCGGCAAGAGTAGGGTCTGACACGGGAAGGAAAAGCCCCTCCAAGCTCTTTCTCTGCCTTTGGCTGTGCCCAGCGGGGAGCAGGAGCTGGGGTGACACTGGTGCCCGAGTGGCTCAGAGTTACCGTTGCAAGTGATGTGGATCTCGTCTTGCAGGTCTTCACATGACTGTGCATCCCAGGGAGTGGAGGGACACTGCCAGAAGGAGCTGGTTTTCTCCCCACACTGCACGTTATCCAGCCACGCAGGGCCAGACAGCCTGCCATAGGGCAGCTGTGTTTCCAGGGATCCTCCATCCCCGCAGCCTAGCTCCTTGCATGCCAGCGACACCGTGTCGAGAGTCATCGAGTTGGAGCAAATGCTCCCCCATGTCCCGTTGTAGAAAACCTGCAGGCGCCCGGAGCAGCCATCGCTGTTCTCCAGCCTCAGGGCCACGAACTCTGGAAGGAAAGGCACCAAGGGGGAACAGGCTGGTCTGGGGCTGTGGGAGAGGGGACGCCTCTGCACTCGCCAGGCCCTCAGCCAGGCAGGGGCATGGCCAGCACATCCCTCTTGCACCCAGGAGCAGAGAAAAGTCCCTGATGCACTGACACCCCTGCCCTTCCTGATAACACTTGGGAACTGCTGAGCTCCCCAGGGACCCCCAGTGGGACTGAGGGTGCCCGTGCACGGGTGCCTGCAGCATGGGCTCAGGCAGGAGTTCAGAGGCAGCCAGGGACAGCCTTTGCCGTGCCAGGCTCTCCCCGCGTCCTGGCCTCCCCACGAACCAGGGTCCCACCACAGACCTGAGCAGATGATTCCTGCGTCCTCTTTGTGCCCGCAGTCGTGCTGCCCCCAGGGCCTGGCAGGGCAGTCCCAGAGGGCAGCTTCATACCCGGAGCAGTTCATGCCATCCAGCCAGATCTGTCCGGAGCCTTCCCCGAACCGAGCGGAGCCAGTCGCCTCCACTGCCCCTCCACAGCCCAGCTGGTGGCAAACGACAGCAGCATCAGACAGGTCCCAGCCATCGTCGCAGACGGTCCCCCAGCTGCCCTGGTAGTAGATCTCCACTCTCCCGGTGCAGCGTCCAGACCCATTCACCAGCCGGACCTGCCGGCTCCCTGCAGTGGGGAGAAACCCCAGTTGCTGTCAGGGGCTGGCTGCCCACCCACCTCATCATCTGGGGGGCCTGTGCAGTGCCGCTCACCCCAGCAAATGACTCCCACGTCCTCCGCAACCCCTGCCGCCAGTGCACTCTTGGGCAGGGAGGTGTTGCATTGGGTCAGGTTGGTCTCATGCCCTGCGCACCGGACCCCTCGCAGCCCTACGGGGCCCGTCCCTCGCTCAGGTTTTGGGGGGTTGTAGGCTTTCTCTGCCTGTCCGCACTGCAGCTGCCGGCACACCACGTTGGCCTCCTGCATGTCCCACTGGTCATCCAGGACTCTGCCCCACGTCCCACGCTGGAAGATCTCCACTCGCCCGTCGCACCGGCTCCCTCCACCCACCAGCCGCAGGGACGCAAAGCCAGCTGAGCCTGGGGAGAGCAGAGATGCCACAGCCATTGGCGGCACAAGGGAGCATGGCACCCTTCAGGGAGGACGGCAAGGGGGAGTTTTCAAAAAAAACAGGACAAGATTGAGCCTTGTGCTGACAAGAAGCAAGGGCAGAGCCCAGGCCCGCTCTGCAGCTCACACCCAGGTCTGCTGCTGCTGGGGGCACCCAGGCAGCTCCTGCCTGGGTGGTGGGAGGAGGCTCTGCAGGGCTCTCTGTGGGGATGGGATGTGATTGTCTGCAGCTAGAGGGATGGAGCAGAGCCCTGCAGCCCTGTCCTGGGCTCATCCCACAGCAGAAAAACACAGGAGCCCAGGCCTGCCAGTGGCACCAGGGCCTAAGCCGCTGCCCTGGGGGCAGACGGCTGCCTCCATTCAGTCCCCTGCTCTCCCACAGCAGAGCAGTCACTCTGAGCAGGCAAAGCCCTTCAGAAGGCTCCTGGGGAAGCAAGGGTTTCTCCAGGGAGAAATTCTGCCTGGTACTGCCATGGGACCCCTGCTTTGGGTGGCCATGTCGCACACAAAGGGCAAATGGATTTAATGCAGCACTTTCCCAGCACTCACCTGAGCAAATGACAGCGGCGTTGTTCCCATGGGGGCACGGTGAGGCCCCCAGGGTGATCACTGGGCACTGTCCCAGGTGGGCTTCAGTCCCGTCACAGTGGAATGAGTCTCTCCAGACAGGGCCAGTCTCTCTCCCAAAATGTTCTCCTCCAGGAATGGACTCGGCAAACCCGCAGTTGAGTTGACGACAGAGAACGTGGGCATCCGAGAGATCCCAGCGGGAGGCACAGAGGGTCCCCCAGGTCCCCAGCACCTGGGCCTCCACCCTCCCTGCACACGCCGTGCTGCCGTTCACCAGCCTGAACCCTGTGTACTCTGGGGACAGAGAAGGAGGACTGAGGGTGGATTGGTGCTCCTGTACCCTCAGTAGCTGGCGCAGAGGCCAGGGGGACAGCATGCCTTTCTTCTCCTTCTGCACTATTTTCATGCTGCAGACAACCCATCACCCCTCCTGTCCTCACACCCAGCCCATCATGGTCCTTGCTCTGTTCCCCAACCCCCGGCACAGCTCAGGTGTTCAACACCCCACCCTGAGTCCTTACGTGTGCAGGTGACAATAGTGCTGTTCGCATAGGTGCAAGGCTGGTCCCTCGCAGACCCCCTGGGGCAGGAGGTGAGGAGGGATTCATTCCCCACACACTGCAGCTCTCCATCCCACATGGGACCCATCCCTTCTCCAAAGTGAGCTGCCCCAGCCACAGGCAGGGCCACACCGCACTGCAACTCCCTGCAGACCACGTCAGCAGCTTTGGGACCAAAGTTGGAATCACAGACAGTTTTCCACTGGTCCCCATCATGGATCTCCACACGTCCTGAGCAGTGGCTCTTCCCTTCCACCAGCCGGACAAATCCTGGAAAAAAAAGAAAACAACTGAGAGCTCTCTGGCAGTTCCCACATCACCTCCAAGCAGGCTGTGACCAAATGGCCCATTGCACATCCCAGGAGAAGCTGGTGGGGGAGTGTTGGAGACACAAACACATCCAGCCCCCCCTGCACCTCTTCTCTACACCATCACAGCACTCAAGGGTATGTGTCTATCCCAGACCCACAGCAGACCCTGACAACCACATTGCCACCTTTGGGACCAAAGCGTGAGTCACATGCAATTTTCCAAGGGTCACGGTCACAGCTCACTATACGTCCTTAGCAGGGGCTATTCCCTCTGACCAGCCAGCAAGATCACAGAGCAACCAAAGACCCCTGAAAGTTCCCACAGCCCTCTGACAGTCCCCTGACCATGTCCCACCTGATCTCCAAGGTGGGCAAAGGCAAAAAGCCCCACGACCACCCCAGCTGCTCTCAGGGGATGCTGATGGCACAAACAAAGCAGGACCCGCCTGCCGCTCCTCAGAAATCAGCCCAGCACATGTGAGCTTGCTTCTGTCCCAAACCCACTGCCACAGGCACTGCTCAGACAATCTGCTGCTGCCCCACAGACCTTGGGCTGCCCGGCACTGGTCCCTGGGCACTGCAGCACCCAGAGCACTTGGGGTCCAGGGAAATGAGCCCAGACACTCTTGGCTGCTGCAGCTCTCTCTGCCCCACTGAGCTCAGGGCCAGGCATGAGGAACCTCTTGGTGCCACCAGAAACAGGCCCTGTTCCCAGGGGGTCTTGGGCGGTTGGGGCACTGCTGGGAGATGGGACATGTCACAGGGCACAAGCATAGTGAGGCTGTACCTGTGGTTGGCATCTGTGGCAGCCCTCTGCTACGGCACCTGCCCAGGCAAAAGGTCCTCAGTCCTGGCCAGAGCGCACTGCTGGATGCTCATGTCCCTGGCCAACAGCCGGGCAGAGGGCAGGAGAGTGGACAGAAGAGCAGCCCTGGGCTTACACAAGCTCCCAGTGCAAGGGCAGGCACAGAGGAGAGCCAGTCAATGCTGGCAAATCCAGAAGTGCAAGGCGGCCAGGGGCTGGGACAGACATAAGAGGCTGGGCAGCAGGTCAGCGCTCCTGGATGGGACCGTGTCCCCACGGGCAGGCTCTCATGGGGTGACCCTGGGAGATGAATGAGGTGCCACATGACACCTTGCTCCACAGACCAGGCCAAGCGCTCCTCCTCTCCGAGCAACCCCTTTGCTTCAGCCAAGGGACTTGTGCCTGCCAGGGAGCACAACCCCAAAGCAGCTACCATCCCATGCCCTTCCCTGGTGCTGTGGGTGGCCATGTGAGTCACTCTTGGTGCCTCTGGCATGGGGGGACCTGGCCCTTGGCACGGCCAGGCAGGTCCTGGGTGAATACAAGGAGAAAGATGGGAATCAACAGACAATGCAGGGCAGGGTGGGGGATTCATCTGAGCCAGCTCAGAGGCCAGGCAGAGTATGGGCACCTTAGGTTAGGCTCCCTCTGGGCTTTTCCCAGGGACTGGGAACACCAGCAACGACAGTCCCAGCTTGGCAGTGTGACCAGCCACATTGGGCAGTGCTCCACTGCCTACCTGTTTCTCCCTGAGGGCACACCCAAGGTCCCTTCCCCCATCACATTGGCAAAGGGGAGGAACAAGCTGTCCCCTTACCTGAACACATCGCTCCAGCGTCCCACCTATGATCACAGTCATGTTTACCCCATCCTCTGTGCGGGCAGTCAGACAGGGCAGATTCGGTGCCATTACAGCCAACATCATCCATCCAAATGGGGCCAGATCCTGGCCCAAAGTGTCCATACTGAGGGGCTCCAACAGCAGACCCACAGTCCAGCTGCTTGCAAACCACTGCCGCGTCGTTCATGCTCCAGTAGTCACCACACACTGTCCCCCACTGGCCCCCATGTTTCACCTCCACTCTCCCAGCACAGTGCCTGCTGCCGTTCACCAGCCTCACCTCCACAGCACCTTCAAACACAAACATGGGACCAGTCAGGCACAGCACCAAGCCCCAGCACTGTGGGTCTGGGGGAAGTCCCTGCTCAGGCCATGTCAGAGGTACCAGGGTGGGAGCTCTCTCCCCTCCAGGCTGTCCCCAGTGTAGTGAGGGGGTCCCTTCTATCCCCATGGGCTGCGCAAGGCTGGAGGTGTGCAGTTCTGGCCCTGCTGGGTCATTTGCCATCCCACCGCACAAGGCACCTTTTCCCACCCCAACGGCCACCTGCCCCCCCCGCCCACACACACACCTGCACACTGTGCCCACCCCTGCACAGGGCACCCTCTTTCCCTGAGCCCAGCACCCCCTGGACAGCCCCGTGTACCCAGGCCTGCAGCTTCCCATGCAAATCGCCTGCCCTGGCACCATCCATACCCCCCCCCCCACCCCCAGGGCTTTCTGTGCTCCCACCAAGACGATTCCGATGATCCCCCCACCCACATCCCCTCCTCACCCCTGGTGTCAGCCCAGCCTCTGCACTGGGCCAAGCCTCCCAGGAAGGATGTCTCTCTACGCAGATGCCCCCGTCCCCTTCTCTCTGTGGGGCACAAACTGTCCTCATGGGGTCAGGGCTCCCCTGGAACAAGGGGGCAGTCAGCAGCACACAAACCCTCCGGGGTACCCCAGAGGCTGGCAGTGCCCTGGGGATCTCTGCATGCTGCCGTCACCAGCTAGGCCACCATGGGCTCCAGAGGCACAGTGCTGGGCATCAGGGGGTCCCAAAAGGGTACCCCAGGACAGGCTGTCTGTGAATACAGCCAGGCACAGGCTGCCTTCAACACCGGAGCCCTGGAAAAGGAGGTACTCTCCCACCCAGACAGGCTGGCACAGGGACCATGGACTTGAGCACCTTCTGACCCTCATCTCAGTAGCACCTGCAAAGCAACCCCATTCCCAGACAGATCCTGATGACCATGCGGGTACCTGCTGGCCCTGGGCTGTGGGACAATGGAACTGGCACTTACCTCTGCACAGCTGTACCCAGAGGAGCAGCCGGAGCAGCCACAGCATCTGAGGGGACAGGAGTCCCTCTGTGCCCATCCAGAGCCTCCTGCCCTGCCAGCACATCCCTGCCGTGCCACACTCCCTGCCACAGCTCCTGGGGACTCATGGGGACAGTGATGACAGGAGGGCAATATATCTCTGCAGATCCCAGCCCAGCTACAGGACGAGCCAATCAAAGCAGCAGGACCTTTTTAGACATTATCGGGAGCTATCTCCCCTCCGACACAGCCCAGCCCTCCAATGAACTTCTCCAGTGCCATTCATGACCATATATGAGAGACGGCTCTGCTGCAGGTGTCACGTCACTGTGGTGGGGGGCTGTCACAGGACAGGGCTGGTGGTGGTGGTGGGAAATGGGTTTTTCACCCCTTGAACCCTGCTGTGTTGACCAGGAGCACTGAGCATCTCCTATGCCAGGCACATCCAAGAGCCCAAGGTGAGAGTGTCCAGCCGCCCCCGTGCCATGGGAACCACAGGGCTGGGACTGCACCGGAGGCTGTGTCAGGAAGGGAAGGAAGGAGCCCCTGACCCTGCTACAGACCCCGCTGTGCTGGGAGCAGCAGCTGGGGAAAGGCCTTAGCCCAGGCCAGAGCCCCATCCCAGGGGTGCTGGCTCACCCATCCTTCCCTGGAGAGCCCCATGGAAGGTCCCTCGTGTCCCTGCCCTGGCAGCAGACCCACAGCCCAGAGGCTCAGACATGTCCTTGACTCTCAGCCTGTCACCAAGGGGCCGTTATTCCCCGCAGGCGGATCAGGAGCTCCAGCCTGCAGGTGCACAAACCACAGCCCCCGTGGCCTCGCAGCGCTCCCCGCGCTCCCCCCCGCAGCGCCCAGGCAGGAAGTTTCCTGTGGTTTCCTCCTGGCACTGTGCCCAGGCACATCCCGGCGGTGCCCCAGAGCCACCCCCACCCCGACTGCTCCAGCCAGGGCTGCAGGGGCTGCTCCTTCGGCCTGGCAGACACAGGGCCAGGCAGCTCCCATCCCCCATGATGCCCTTGGGACAGCACACGGCCGCTCTGCACCGAGCCCCACAGCCATGGGGTGCCCTTGGTGATGTGACCACTGCCACCCTCCTACTGCCACCTCTGTGTGCTCATGGGTTATACTGACGGTGACCTCACACCCTCCTACTGCCAACGCTGCGTGTGCATGAGTTACACTGTCACACGTGTGTGCTGTGGATGGACTTCTGCTGATGATCATTCTTCCAAAAAGTCATATTTGGGCGTGGTCTAAATATTATTTTGGTGACATCAGAAGCACCTACATGAGCTACGTGCCAGCTCCTGGCCTATCAGCTACTCAGGCACCAGCAACATTGCAAGCTCATACACAGTCCCTGGCCTATCTGCTACTCAGCCACAGATGATGTCATAGCATCTACCTCTGATGTTGGCCTGCTCCTGGCCTATCGGCTACTCAGGCACCAATGACCTCAGAACCACCTACAGAAACTGTGGGCCTGCTCCTGCCCTATCAGCTACTCAGGCAGCAGTGACCTCAAAACAACGTACACATACCTGTTGTCATTTAACCCCAGCCAGCAGCTAAGTCCCACACAGTCGCTCACTATTTCACTAAATAGAAAGGTAATTCTACCTCAGCCAAAGCCAGTACAATGCCAGATGCCTGCTCCTGCCCTATCAGCTACTCAGGCACCCGTGACCTCACAAGAACATCTACATCCATTTGCCATGTACTCGCTGTTGAGGTACTCAGCCTCCGGCGACCTCACAAGCACCTATAAGGGCCATGCACGTGGTCCTGGCCTATCAGCTATTCAGCTAAGAGTGACATCACAAGTACATAACCAAACCATGTGTCTCCCTCTTGCTTATCAGCTACTCAGGCACCAGTGACCTGACCACCACATATCTACCTACTTGCTATCCACTCGCCTAAGAGATATGAAGGCACAAGTGACCTCACAAGTGACCTCACAAGCTCTGGCACAAGCCACATCCATGCTTTTGGCCTATCAGCTACTCAGGCATCAGTAATCTCACAACCACTTACACAAGCCATGTGCCAGCTCTCAGCCTATCATCTACTCAAGCACATACCAACCTATTTGCTATGTGCTGACGTGTTGGAGAGACCCCATGTGGCAGCTCCCACGCCGTCACTTGCTCACTCCCCATCAACGGGATGGGAGGGAACCAGAAGGGCAAAAGTGAGAAAACAAATCTCATGGGTCAAGATAAAGACAGTTTAATAAGTGGAGGAGTGGATCTCACAGCAGGAGATCGATGCCCGGCCTGTCTCTGAGCAAAGGATACTTTGGAGAACACACCCTCCTCCCCAGTTTTATTGCTGACCATGACATCATATGGCATGGAATATCGATTTGGTCAGCTGGGGTCAGCTATCCTGGCTTTTCTCCGCATTGCCAGGGCAGAGCGAGAGACAGAGAAAGCCTTGATGCTGTGCAAGCACTGCTCAGCAATAGTTACAATGTCGGCGTGCTGTCAAAGCTGTTTTGGCCACCAAGGCAAAGCACAGCACCACAGGGGCTGCTAAGAAGAAAATTAACTTCATCCCAGCCAGACCCAGTACAATCTCCACCCCTCATTCCATACTGTGTGCATCCTGCTCAGGTCCTACAGTATTCAATACATTTCCATCCACCACCACCACTCCCTTCCCCATCCTTTGACATGACATAAACACAGCATACTGGGTTTGGCTGGTGTGGCTCAGGTGGACCTGGACAAGTCCCAGTGCACTTCTGACTTCTCCCCTCACTCAGTCAGCCAGAGCATTTTGAAGCATTCAACCAGGTTATCAACCTCAGGACAAGGAATCACATGTATCACCAGCCCACACCCCACACTGGTCTTACAGGTAGCTGTCAGTCCCCCACAACCCTGGGGAAAGGGAGTTCCCCACCAGCACCCTTCCCCTCTCTTTGGCACCTCAAAATCCAGTTTGCTGTTCATGGGCTCATTGGCTAGTTCCTCTCGTTCACATGGTCTTTGCTCAGATCCTCTGTGGATCTTTTCCATATGGTCCCCATGCACATATTCTTCTGAAGCTGGCATTTTGTCCTGTTTTTTTTTTCGTGTTCGCGGACAGCGTTGCCTGTGTCTTGCAGCAGAGAGAAAATCTGAGAGTCTTCCCCAGTTCACCCTGAATGGCCATCCTGCTGGGCTGGGACGCGGGAGCCTCCTAGGCTGGTTCACAGGATTGGGCTCTTTGTATGCTGGCAGGATTTGTGCCAAGGGCCCCTTGGTGACCTCTTGGGCCACCCCTCCTGGGAGGGGGCCGTAGCCCTCGGGCATGTTCCAGCTTGTCTGTGTCCTCCCCACCCTCTTGAAGTTGCCCCCACCCCACACATGTCTGGGCTTCTTCTGCAGCCTGGTAAAGTGGGGACCTCGACCCACCCTTGTCCTTTGCTTTCTATTCACATTTAAACTCTGATTATTCATTCCAGTAGCTCTTATTAAAGAAGGTTTTATCCATTTTATACCTATGCTGCAACGGCTATATAGATTCAATTTCTCTTCCTTTATAAATGGTTACATATATATATATAAAAAGGCATACACGTCTATGTTTATAGAAGTATATGTATTTAAAATATTGTATCTAATCATAAATAAGTAAAAATATAGTTATACTTATTTGTACACTCAGTTTTAGATATCTTTCTAAAAATGTTTCTATTGTACATCAATCTGCATATTTTTCTATCCGAGCACTTCCTTGTCCAAAGGAGGCAGGCACCAATCAAAGGGCTGCATGGGAACACATGGGTCTGACGGTGTCAAAGAAATGGCTGCCAGCCAACCACAGCACCGTATGAGAACCTCTGGGGAATGAGGCCGTCACAAGTGGCGGCCTCCCTGTACGTAATGACAGGGGGCTTCCCTTGCTGACTGCTTCTGGGCGCAGAGGGAGGGGAGGCTCCTCTTGCCAGCCAATCACAGGATTTCCTGAGAAGACGTGGGTTCGATGCTCTCAAGCAATTACTGTCAGCCAACCACAGAGCAGTGTGATGTTTAAGATCATGGCAGCTCACTGTTGTCAAATGGTGGCACCACGTCATAAAATGGCACCACCACCCCCCAAATGGCAGCCTAAAGAAAATGATGGCCAAAACAAAATGGCAGTCCCGGTGTATGCAGGGGAAGGGCCTTCTGGGTCAGATGTACTTCCGGGTCAACCAGAAGGGGTGGCTGCTCCTTCCAACCAATCACAACCAAGCATGTGATCAGTAGAGGGGAGTGCCTTCCGGGGCAAATGGCCCCTGAGGCTGCTGGGAAGGGGCGGGACTTCTGCTGGCAGCTGGTGGGCGGGGCATGGCGCATGTCTGCCCTCTGGTGGCGGTGGTGCCTGTGCTCCTGGCGTGTTCCAGGGCCGTGACCCAAATGAGCACAAGGAAGGCTCGTGGTGAGGTAAAAATCTTCCTTTGAACCGCTGTCAGAGAACGGGTCACTGTGGTGTCAGAGCTTCAGTGTCTGTGCCTGACGTGAGAACTTTCCCGCCTCCCTGTGCTTCCAGGCTGCAGAACCCTTCTCCAAAAAACCGCTGCGGGACCCTCCTGGGTCTCGTGGGAAAACGTGCACAACTGTGCTGAGGATCCCCTGGGAACAGGGACAGCACAAAGCCTTATCCGCGTGCCTCCTCCCCTGGCCGTGGTCTCCCTCTTTATCAGCACCTGAAGCCCCCCTCCATCTCCTCCCCATCCCTGGGTCTGGTGATGGCAGCCCTGTACTCAGTGGTGCCTCCAGCAGTGACCCCCCCTCACCTACAGCATGAGGAACCAGGAGCTCAAGGGTGGAATTAGGATTACATGAAAGTTTCTGCAATAGTGATCAACTCTCCTTCTCTCCCCGCAAATGACTCCCAGGATATCCCATCCAAAAGTGGTGCTTTGGTGTATTGTCATTATTGTTACCAATACCCTTATCATTACCTTTGCCATTATTCTTATTTGTGGTTGTAATGTTCCTAGAGAAATGTTTGGATTTGTCTCGCTTCTCCAGAGGCATGAACCTGCTCTGTCTCACCTGGAGCCTGGGTAAGAGTGTGTCTAACACTGGGGCGGAGCTGACTGCCCCATAGCCTCTCTGTAATAAAACGGGATCTCCCCCGTGCAGTGGGGAGATGAGCAGCAGCCATCCCCATCCAGCTGGAGCTGCTCCACACCCAGAGCAGCAAGGCCAGTGTGGAGTCGCCCTGTGACCCCAGGCACCACAGCCAAATCACTCTGCAGAGCAGCATCACCAGCTCGGGGCCCTGCGGGGTAGGTGGGGAGGGGGTGAGGAACTGCCAGGTAGATGAGAGGAGGGCTAGGGAGAGATCAGAACAGAGGTGACCTGGGCTGGAAATTGCCTCAGAGACAAAAATACCAGCTGTCCTGGTTTCAGCTAGGAAAGAGTTAAATTTTTTCCTAGTAGCTGGTATAGTGCTGCGTTTTGGATTTAGTATGAGAGTAATGTTGATAACAGACTGATGTTTTAGTTGTTGCTAAGTACTGTTGCTAAATTGTTGCTAAGTCCCTGCATCCTCCTTCTTGCCCCGCTCCAAGATGAGACATTTGCTGTCTTCCAGTCGTCAGGAACCTCACCACATCCCCTTGACCTTTCAAACATGATTTCAAGTGGCCTTGCAAGGACATCAGCCATCTTCCTCAGCACTCATGAGTGCATCCCCTCAGGTCCCACGGACTTATGCATGTGCAGTTTGTTTAACTGTTCCCTAAGCTGAGACTCCTGCACCAAGGGTAAGTCTTCCTTGCTCCTTGCCTCTGGTCTTGGGGGCCTGGGATTCCTGAAGGGTGGTCTTACCAGTAAACGCAGAGAGGAAGAAGGCGTGGAGTACCTTGGCCTCTTCTGTGTTCTCTGTCACCGGGGTCCCACCCCATCTAGCAGCAGGCCCACATTTTCCTGAGCCTTCCTTTTGCTGCTGGCATCGTTGTTAAATCCTCTCTTGATGCCCTTCACGTTCAGATGGAAGCACCAGATTGAGATTGAGATGGGCTTTGGCTTTCCTAACACCCTCTCTGAATGCTCAGGAGGTTCTTGTTGCCCTCCAGAAACCTCCTGAGTGTCTTGTGCCCTGCTGTGCTGCCCCTCCAGCAGATGTCCAGCTGGGTAATGTCTGCCACGAGGACCAGGGCCTGCAAATGAGAAGCTGCTTCTACTTGTCGGAAGAAGGCCTCATCTGTTGCTTCTTCCTAATACAGTTGGTCCACAACAGACACCAACTACAACATTACCCACGTTGCTCTGCCCACTAATCCTGATCCATCGGCTCTCATCTGGCTCCTCACCTGTCACTAGCAGAGCTCCATGCTTTCTTCTGCTCACCCACAGACAGGGCACCTTCCCCTCCTCACTGACCTGCCCCATCCTTCCTAAAGAGGCAGCTTCCATCCATGGCCACGCTCCAGTGGTGTGAGCTATCTGACCACGTCCCTGATACCCAAGTGAGATTACAGCTCAAGAACTGCCCACAGACTCCTAATTCCTCCTGTTTGCTCCCCAAGCCATCTGCATTCCGGTGCAGGCCCATCAGAGGTGTGCCCAGCCATGCTGATTCCCTGCTGAGACCGAGGGCTACTTGACAGGTGCCCACAAACAGCCCTGGTTGTACCCTTTGCTTCACCTCCAGCTTTCTTATTCCTTGTTTCCCTTCTCCCAGGTTCTTCCCTTTGGTCATCCTCAATCCCTCTCATTCAAGAAGCCCACCCCTGATTTCCCTTTACCCGCTGGCCCAGGCTTTGCTTGCCTGTTGCCCTCCTTTGGTGTTTCTGGACTGGCAGCATTGGGAATTCTTACCTTGGTCAGCAAGGCCGTTGAACTACTACCTCCTTTTATTCTCCATCATGGCCTTCAATTCCTCATGCTGTCGTCTTGTTAGAGGCACCACAGGACAGGGTGAGCCACCTACACGCACACATGAACAGCCGACACAATTAAGATTCAGTTCATGGGGACCTTGAGAAACTCGGGGATTTGGCCTGCCAAGCTGGGGTGTAGTAGCCTGCAATCGCGTGAAAGGTGGTTTCAGGGAGGATGAAGATTTCCTTTGTAGAGGAAACAGCATGAGGAAGGAAAAGCTTTGGAGTCTGAGCCTGGGCATGAGGAAGATGAAATGTCACTTGAAGGGTGGTGGCATGGTGCAACCGGTCACTGGCGGTGGCGGTGTTTGTCTGTGATCAGCCCGTGGCTTTCTGTTTCAGAGAGAGATACAGGTGGGGACATGGGAGGATGAGAGCAAGGTGGGGAAGTGGATCGTGTGTCTACAGCCTGCAGGGAAACAGGCACAGGCGTGGGACAGCGTAGGACATCCTGGGCTGGAGACGGCCAACGATGATAGCCATAAGAACTGTTTTTGACAGACAGATTGGAAGGGATAGATATAAATGCAATGAAGGAGCTGATTAAAGAGTTAATTTGACTTCTGAAAGATGGGGTGAGTTTCTAAGTTCCTGAAGCTCAAAGCATCAACGAGATAATTGGGAGGCATCTGAATGAACAAAAAGCAGGGGGAGAGGGGAGTCTGGAGAGCAATGGGAAGGGCAAATGTCCTGATACCTCTGCTGACAAGATGCCCTTAGACATGGTCATTTAATCAAGAGAGGTAGGAAGACCTGAAAGATAAGGGAGATTGAATACGCAGCGTAATATAACAGATAGAGCAGCCATAATGCAAGTACAGGAGATCAATATTTTTTCTCCTATGATTAATGCACTCCCTGCAAATTCCCATTCTGGCATGATGGGAAACCCTGCCATTATATTAAAAGTACTCAATTGTTTCAGCTGGTGAAAACGGGCTCCTATTTTTTTCTCAGTGTTGCAGATTTGTTCACCTTCCAGGCAGACCTTGTTTGTCTGACCATAAAACATCCAGGGCGGCGTTTAGAGGCCTCGGTGTACCTGAGGTGTTTGCCTGGGGCTGGCAGCTATCAGGCAGGACGTGTGGGAGAGCAGAGCCCCTCGGGATCTGCAGGCAGAGGCTGGGCAGGGGGTTCCCAGGGTGTCTGTACTGGCAGGAGGTGTCTGTGTCCCTGTAGCTGAAGGCATTTGGGTCCTACATCCAACCACAATAAAATTTAAAAGCTGAAAAGTGTTTTCAAACATTTTCTTTGCTTTGCAGCTTTGTGTTTAATTCTTTATGTTTACTGACGTTTTCTAAACTTTTTTTTTTTTTTCAAGCTAGCAGCATTTAAAAAAAAGGTCATTTTGTGTCTTGCCCAGAGCCCCGTACCCCCAAGACAGTTCTTGCCCAGGACTGTCAGCGATACCCCTCAGTCTTTGCCGAGAGAGAGTCACACTGGGGTATCGACCTCTTTTCGCTGGCTGAGATGTTAGTTTAGGTGGTCACATACAGCACAGGAAGATTCTTGCCCCATAAACATTTGCTCTGTGGTTATCAGAGAAGGGGCCTGACACCATAGGATCAGTTCAAGTTGGAGGGGACCTTGGGAGTTCTGCAGTCCAACCTGCCAGAAAGAAAAGGGTCAGACCAGGTTGTTCATGGCTTGATCCGGTCTGAGTTTGGAAACCTCCAAGGACGGAGTCTGCACAGCATCTCTGGGTGACCTGCTCCAACGCTTGGCTCAGCTCACACTGAAACAGACTTTCCTTATCTGCCGGCTTAATCTCTCCTCTTTCACCTTCCACCCCCTGTCTCTTGTCCTCCCACCATGCTGCATGGTGAAAAGCCTGTCTCTCTATTCTCCATCAAGTCCTTGTAGGTACTGGCAGGCCACAGTGAGGTCCTCTCAGCCTTCATTTCTCCAGGCTGGAGTAGCTCATCTCCCTCAGCCTCTCCTCAGGGGAAAGGTGCTCCAGTCCCTGACCATCTTGGAGGTCCTTTGCTTCAAGCAGAGGGATTCAAGCACTGAGCCCAGCAGGAGGATGGAAATGGCCAAAGAGGACAATTCACCCATGAACTTGGGGTGTGCTGCCAGTGCTGGAAATGGCCAGTGAGAAAGGCTGGGGGGTAACAAATGCCCTGGGGCACCTGCCCCAACTCTCCATGGCACCAAAGGCACAGAGCAGCCTCCTCTCTCCTGTGTCTGCAAGTCTCAGCTCCCTTCCACGAGCCCTGGCTCTGCAGCACCAACCCCTGGTGCGAGTCCTCACCCTGCAAGGTCAGACACCTCAGCTAACTTCAGTGCGTTCCTCTCCTAAGCACTTTCCAGCCCAGCCCAGTCCCTCTCTGGCTCTCTCCATCACTTCCCACCCCCTACCCATCTCACCCCTGTCCAGCCCAGAAAAGCAGCCCATTCTGGGCTGATCCCATGGCAGTGCCTATTGATGGATACTGCAGAGCTCTGCACACTCAACCCCACAGCCCCAGTCCCTCTGAAGGTCACAGTAGCTCCTGGGAGGCAGAGAGGTGTCTCAGCCTCCCCATCAGCCCCAGGGCTGAGGGCCAGCCATGGCATGAGGAGATGGAAGCCAGTGGCTGCTCCTGTCTCCAAGACATCCTTATTGTCCACTGCCAGAAAGCCCCTGTGTGCCAGCCCCTCTCCCAAGAAAAGACTCCTGGCCCAGAGAACCCTCAGGATGCTCCGGCTGCCCAAGCAATAGAAATCTTGTCTTCAAGGACAGCATAATCCAAGCACTGCCAGGGTTTATCTCAAAACTTAATTGAAACTCCAAAGGGAATCCAAGGGCATTAAGATGAGCTGTTGCTACTTCAGGAACAGCTAAGGAAGAGTCAGAAATACTGTCAGACCACTGCTAAATTTAGTAAGAGTAGGTGTAGATAGATCTGAGACACTCTACATTCTCTTTGCCTCTGCTACCACCAGCAAGGTCTCCCAGGCCTCGGTGCTTTGAGGCAGGACGCTGGAGGAGGGCAACCAGCAGTGGATGGCGTTCAAGACAGGGGTTCCTTGAGCAAACTGCACCCTTACCAGTCCATGGGACTGGAGGGGCTGCATGCAAGGGTGCTGAGAGAGTGTTTTTCACCACTGGTTCATTGTAATTTGAGTAAGAAAGGCAGTCAGACTCTGCGAGGTATCGTTTAACATGCTGTTCATAAGCACTAACACTATGAAGAGAGAATCATGCAGATAATCTCAGGTCCCTTTTAGATGGTGGGAACCCCAGGTGGTGTAGCATTGAACAGGCCTCTGACCCACACACAGCATGCCATGCAGACCCACGCATAGAAGCCATTCCCCTGTTTTGATCATTCAAGCTACTGGAGGCATTTATTACAAAAGAAGAACTCTTTCAATCATCTCTACAGTCTAACAGAAGCGACGTTCTCATGAGAACTCCTTGCTGTATTGTTAGATACAGGCAAGGCCACGCAGGAGGTGTAAGGGCAGTACTGAGTGGGAGCTGCCTGCAGGCTCCTCTGTGACAATGAGTTGCTGAAGTTGTCCTGCGGCCAAAGGCTCCGTTCTGCATGGCACAGGCGTGAAGGCCAGGCTGTGTGTGCAGCACAGCACAGCTTGCTGTCCAATGGTCTTCTGGTCAGGGTCACTGCTCAGGTTTCCCTGTTACAAGTCTGCACTCCACCCTGGTGCCACAGCTGAGCTGTGGAGGAGGAGGTGGATCAGAGCCAGGAGGAGGTGGATCAGAGGCCGGAGGAGCTGGAGCCCCGTGGCTTGTCACACAACTGTGACGGTTTTGGATGAAATGAGATGTGGTGGGACAGCTTGCTCACATGGGGTTCTGCAGTGGAGGAATGCAGGCTCTGCTGGAGAGACTGGCAAGGAGGATGAGTATGGGGGATGCCCCCGTGTTCTCTTCCTGTGGAGGAAGACAACCAGCAGTGGATGGGAATCAACTCAAGGGTTACTTGAGGAAACTCAAGCGAAAAGGAGAAGTGTGCTTTGACCAAGTCCCTGAACACAAGTATTGGTATGCCATGACACCTGAGATTCCACTTTGGGGTCCAGAGGAGCATGATGTTCCTTGACGTGTCCTGGAATATCTCCTGACCCAGGTGATGCTTTAGGCTGTGAAAAGAATCAAAACACCACCTCTGACTGCAGTGATTTCACCTTCAGTGCTGACATCCAGGGATGGAGGGACTTCAGACCTTCCAGGCATGCTGCTGAAGGATGAGGTCTTCAGAGATCCAAAAGGAAGATAACGGTGTTGTATCAGTGTGCATCACATAAATCTTTGGCCTGCTTTGTGCTTTTCACCAGTTTGGGATCTGTCCCTTGACATTGTTTTGATAAAAAAATAAACTCCTCTCGCACACACTTGAAATAAGGATGAAAGAGAGCAGAAATGAATTAGGGGCAATATTGTCTAAGAGGTGTTACCATGAAATGATAACAAAGAGCTCGCAATGACAGAAAAACCACTGTTCTAAAAACTTCATGCCAGGGGCTAAATTCTGTTAAGTTATAGCTGTCTTGTCAAGTAAGAATGAAGGAGAGGAATAAAAGTAAAGAAATTAAGTTTATCATCATCAACAAGGAGAAAAGAAATTTTAGACCATGGTACTGTTACTGGTTTTAGTGAAAACAGAAGTAAGTCCATAATGTAGCCGCTAAGCTCCCAGCCAGCTGCTCGCTCGCTCCCCTCTCCTGAGGGATGTCCTGGTTTCAGCTGGGATAGCGTTAATTTTCTTCCTAGTAGCTGGTACAGTGCTGTGTTTTGGATTTAGGATGGGAATAATGTTGATAACACACTGATGTTTTAGTTGTTGCTAAGTAGTGCTTCCACTAGTCAAGGACTTTTCAGCTTCCCATGCTCTGCCCGGTGCACAAGAAGCTGGGAGGGAGCACAGCCAGGACAGCTGACCCAGACTGGCCCAAGGGCTATTCCATACCATGTGACGTCATGCTCAGTCTAGAAACTGGAGGGAGTTGTCTGGGGGGCAACAATCGCTGCTCAGGGCATCGGTCGGTGGGTGGTAAGCAATTGTATAGTGTATCACTTCCTTTATTATTATTGTATTGTTATTATTATGTTATTATTACTACTAATACTACTCTTCTATTCTCTTTTCCCTCACCTATTAAACTGTTCTTATCTCAACCCACGAGTTTTCTCCCTTTTACCCTTCCAAGTGTCTCGAGGTGGAGCGAGTGAGCAAGCAGCTGTGTGGTACCTGACAGTACTTTGTGGTGCTTAAACAAGGGGATCAAAGGGTTCAAGACAATGACAGACATGCTTTGAATGTGCTAGACTGAATCGGAAGGTGTTATTGGTTTTAGCTATTGCTTGGCAGGCTCCTGTCCTTGCAATAGGCCTTGCTTCCCTTCCTGTATATTACAGTCTCGTGCTCGTTAGTGGCTACTTTTCGCTTTCACTATTCCTTCTTCGGTATCCTTTTACCTCTTCCTTCTTCGTCCTGTTGCCTCCTGGTGCCTCCTGCTCTTCCTGCTCCTGTTGCCTCCCGTTGCCTCATGATGCTTTCTCCTTCTCTTCCTCCACACCCTCCTGAAGCCTTCTCTTCCTCCCTCCTCTTCCATCCTCTTGCCTTCTCCTACTCATACCCCTATACTTCCTCCTCTTTTCTCCTCTTTTAGCCTGCTCTCTTTTCCTCCTCCTCCTCCTCCTCTTGCCTCCTATTGCTTCCTATTGCCTTGTCGTGGTTTCACCCCTGCTAGCAACTAAGGACCACAGAGCCGCTCGCTCACTCCCCCCGCAGTGGAATGGGGGAGAGAATCGGAAGGGTAAAAGGGAGAAAACTCGTGCGTTGAGATAAGAACAGTTTAATAATTGAAGAAGAATAAAATAGAACTGTTAAATAGGTAAAGCAAAAGCTGCGCACGCAGACAAAGGAGAAAAAGGAATTCATTCACTACTTCCCATCAGCAGGCAGGTCTTCAGAGGCATCCCCAGGAAAGCAGGGCTCCATCAAGCAAAACAGTTACTTGGAAAGACAAATGCCATCATGCCGAACAACCCCCCTTTCCTTCTTCTTCCCCCAGTTTCTATACTGAGCAGGACGTCATGTGGAATGGAATAGCCCATGGGTCAGGCTGGGTCAGCTGTCCTTGCTGTGCTCCCTCCCAGTTTCTTGTACACCTGGCAGAGCATGGGAAGCTGAAAATTCCTTGACCAGTGTGAGCACTACTGAGCAACTATTTAGCAACAGCATAGCACTACTTAGCAAGAAACAAAACATCAGTCTATCAACATAATTCTCACCCTAAACCCAAAACACAGCACTGCACCAGCTACTAGGAAGAAACTTAACTCTATCCAAGCTGAAACCAGGAAACACCTCGTCCTCCACTTGCATCTTCTTTACTCCACTTGCCACCACTTCCCTCCTCCTTTGTCTTTTTCTTGCCTCCTCTTCCCTACTCCTTCTTTTGCCTTGTATCCTACTCAAAACTCATCTCTGCTCCCGTTGCCTCCTCTTGCCTCCTTCTCCTTCTGTCTCTCCTACTCCTCGTCTCCCTTCTTGTTGCTCTCTATGGCCTCCTCCTATTCCTCCTCCTGTTAGTACCCGTTGCCTCATGAAGATGATTTCCTTCTCTTCCTCCACAGCCTCCTGCAGCCTCCTCTTCCCTCCTCTTCCCTTCTAGGGGCTACTTCTCCTCTTCCTCTTGCCTTTTCCTACTCAGCCTCCCTTTCCTCTTCCTCCTCTGTGCTCCTCTTTTAGCCTGCTCTCTTCTCCTCCTCCTCCGCCGCCTCCTCCTCCTCCTCGCGCCTCCCATTGCCTCCTATTGCCTCCTATTGCCTCCTCCTCCTCGCGCCTCTTCTGCCCTCCTCTTGCCTCCTCCTTTGGCGCTTTTGCCTGCCTCCTCCTTCTTTGGCCTTCTGCCCTGCTCTGACCTCCTCTTGCCTCCTCTTTTGCCCTCCTCCTGCTCTCCACCATTGCCTCCTCCTCCTTCTCCTATTGCCTCCTGCTACCTCAGCTCGCATCCTCGCCTCTCCTCCTTTTGCGCTTTGCCTTCCCTCCTCCTCCTTTACCTTCTGCCTCCTGCTCTCGCCTCCTCTTGCCTCTCCTTTTGCCCTCCTCCTCGCGCCTCCTCCTCCTCGCGCCTCCTCGCGCCTCTTGGGCCATCCTGCTGCCTCCTCCTCTTCCTCCTCCTGCAGCCTCACCTTGCCTCCTCTTGCCTCATTCTC
The DNA here is from genome assembly GCF_047370975.1 of Nipponia nippon. Lineage (NCBI taxonomy): Eukaryota > Metazoa > Chordata > Aves > Pelecaniformes > Threskiornithidae > Nipponia > Nipponia nippon. The sequence continues at coordinate 211,639 of NW_028262396.1, read as the reverse complement.
CTCCTCCTCCTCTTTTCTTCACCTCCCATCCTTTTGCCTTCTCCTTTGCCTCCTTCTCTTCCTCTGCCTCCTATTCCTTCCTCTTTGCTCCTCTTGCCTTTTCCTCCTCCTGCTTTCTCCCATTGCCTCCTCTTCCATACTCCTCCTCCTCTTCCCTCCTAGGGCGCCTTCCTGCCTCTACCTCTTTGGCTCCCTCTTGCCTCCTCCTCCTTTACCTCCTCTCTCCTCCTCTGCCCTCCTCGCGCCTCTACTTTTGCCCTGCCCTCTTCCCTCCTCGCGCCTCCTCCTCCTCCTCCTCTTGCCACCCTTGGCCTCCTGCTACCTCTGCCTCCTAAGACCCCTCTGCCTTCCTCTTCCCTCCTCTTCTCACGCTCTTCTTCTCCACCTCACACGCCTCCTCTCCTCAACTCTTCCCGCCTCTTGCCTCCTCTGGCCTCCACTTCCTCAGCCTCCTCTTCTTTCCTCTGCCTCCCTCCTCCTCCTCCTGATCCTCCTTTGCCTGCTTTCTCCTCACTCTTCCTCTCTACTCCTCATCCTCCCCCTCTTCCTCTTGCCTCCTCTTGCCTCCTCTAACTCCGTCCTTTAGACCCTTGCCTCCTCCTCCTCCTCTTCACTTCTCCTCCAGGAGGAAAGCGGAGGGAAGAGGAGAAGGAGGCAAGAGCAGGCAAGGAAAAGCAAGCGAAGGCAAGAGGAGGCGCCAGGAGCAAGACGCCGTTGCCTTTTGCCTCCTGGTGCCTGCTCTTGCCTGCACTCCCCTCCTCCCTCCTCAGCTTCTTTCCCGGGGCTCCCGTTGACTCCACCACCTCCTCCCTCCTTCTCCTACCGCTCCTCTTCCTCTTACATCTTCTTCCCTCCTCTTGCGCCTTACGGCGTCCTCTAGCCTCCTTCTCTTCTTCTGCCTTTTGCCTCAGCCTCCTTTCCCTCCGCCATCCTGCTCTCTCCTCCTCGCGCCTCCTCTTGCGCCTACTCCTCGCGCCTCCTCTTGCCTCCTCAGGCATCCTCTTGCCTCCTCCTCCAGCTTTTCTTCTTGCCTCTTCTTGTCTCCTCCTCCTTCACCTCCTCTCTCCACCTCTCGCCTCCTCGCACCTCCTCTTCTTCCTCTTCCTCTTGCCTCCCGATGCCTCCTCTTGTCTCCTTCTCCTGCTTCAGCTCCTACTCCTCTTCTGCAGCCGCCTTGCTCTCTCTCTCGCCTCCTCCTCCTCTTGCCTCTCCTTGCCTCACCGGCCTTTTGCCTTCTCTTCCTCCACAGCCTCCTGCAGCCTCCTCTTCCCTCCTCTTCCATCCTACGGCCTACTTCTCCTCTTCCTCTTGCCTTTTCCTACTCAGCCTCCCTTTCCTCTTCCTCCTCTTTGCTCCTCTTTTAGCCTGCTCTCTTCTCCTCCTCCTCCTCCGCCTCCTCGCGCCTCCCATGGCCTCCTATTGCCTCCTCTTGCCTCCTCCTCCTCGCGCCTCTTCTGCCCTCCTCTTGCCTCCTCCTTTGGCGCTTTTGCTTGCCTCCTCCTTCTTCTGCCTTCTGGCCTGCTCTGACCTCCTCTTGCCTCCTCTTTTGCCCTCCTCCTGCTCTCGACCGTTGCCTCCTCCTCCTTCTCCTATTGCCTCCTGCTACCTCAGCTCGCATCCTCGCCTCTCCTCCTTTTGCGCTTTTCCTTCCCTCCTTTACCTTCTGCCTCCTGCTCTCGCCTCCTCTTGCCTCTCCTTTTGCCCTCCTCCTCGCGCCTCCTCCTCCTCGCGCCTCCTCGCGCCTCTTGGGCCATCCTGCTGCCTCCTCCTCTTCCTCCTCCTGCAGCCTCACCTTGCCTCCTCTTGCCTCATTCTCCTCCTCCTCCTCTTTTCTTCACCTCCCATCCTTTTGCCTTCTCCTTTGCCTCCTTCTCTTCCTCTGCCTCCTATTCCTTCCTCTTTGCTCCTCTTGCCTTTTCCTCCTCCTGCTTTCTCCCATTGCCTCCTCTTCCATACTCCTCCTCCTCTTCCCTCCTAGGGCGCCTTCCTGCCTCTACCTCTTTGGCTCCCTCTTGCCTCCTCCTCCTTTACCTCCTCTCTCCTCCTCTGCCCTCCTCGCGCCTCTACTTTTGCCCTGCCCTCTTCCCTCCTCGCGCCTCCTCCTCCTCCTCCTCTTGCCACCCTTGGCCTCCTGCTACCTCTGCCTCCTAAGACCCCTCTGCCTTCCTCTTCCCTCCTCTTCTCACGCTCTTCTTCTCCACCTCACACGCCTCCTCTCCTCAACTCTTCCCGCCTCTTGCCTCCTCTGGCCTCCACTTCCTCAGCCTCCTCTTCTTTCCTCTGCCTCCCTCCTCCTCCTCCTGATCCTCCTTTGCCTGCTTTCTCCTCACTCTTCCTCTCTACTCCTCATCCTCCCCCTCTTCCTCTTGCCTCCTCTTGCCTCCTCTAACTCCGTCCTTTAGACCCTTGCCTCCTCCTCCTCCTCTTCACTTCTCCTCCAGGAGGAAAGCGGAGGGAAGAGGAGAAGGAGGCAAGAGCAGGCAAGGAAAAGCAAGCGAAGGCAAGAGGAGGCGCCAGGAGCAAGACGCCCTTGCCTTTTGCCTCCTGGTGCCTGCTCTTGCCTGCACTCGCCTCCTCCCTCCTCAGCTTCTTTCCCGGGGCTCCCGTTGACTCCACCACCTCCTCCCTCCTTCTCCTACCGCTCCTCTTCCTCTTACATCTTCTTGCCTCCTCTTGCGCCTTACGGCGTCCTCTAGCCTCCTTCTCCTGCCTTTTGCCTCAGCCTCCTTTCCCTCCGCCATCCTGCTCTCTCCTCCTCGCGCCTCCTCTTGCGCCTACTCCTCGCGCCTCCTCTTGCCTCCTCGGGCATCCTCTTGCCTCCTCCTCCTGCTTTTCTTCTTGCCTCTTCTTGTCTCCTCCTCCTTCACCTCCTCTCTCCACCTCTCGCCTCCTCGCACCTCCTCTTCTTCCTCTTCCTCTTGCCTCCCGATGCCTCCTCTTGTCTCCTTCTCCTGCTTCAGCTCCTACTCCTCTTCTGCAGCCGCCTTGCTCTCTCTCTCGCCTCCTCCTCCTCTTGCCTCTCCTTGCCTCACTGGCCTTTTGCCTTCTCTTCCTCCACAGCCTCCTGCAGCCTCCTCTTCCCTCCTCTTCCATCCTACGGCCTACTTCTCCTCTTCCTCTTGCCTTTTCCTACTCAGCCTCCCTTTCCTCTTCCTCCTCTTTGCTCCTCTTTTAGCCTGCTCTCTTCTCCTCCTCCTCCTCCGCCTCCTCGCGCCTCCCATGGCCTCCTATTGCCTCCTCTTGCCTCCTCCTCCTCGCGCCTCTTCTGCCCTCCTCTTGCCTCCTCCTTTGGCGCTTTTGCTTGCCTCCTCCTTCTTCTGCCTTCTGGCCTGCTCTGACCTCCTCTTGCCTCCTCTTTTGCCCTCCTCCTGCTCTCGACCGTTGCCTCCTCCTCCTTCTCCTATTGCCTCCTGCTACCTCAGCTCGCATCCTCGCCTCTCCTCCTTTTGCGCTTTTCCTTCCCTCCTTTACCTTCTGCCTCCTGCTCTCGCCTCCTCTTGCCTCTCCTTTTGCCCTCCTCCTCGCGCCTCCTCCTCCTCGCGCCTCCTCGCGCCTCTTGGGCCATCCTGCTGCCTCCTCCTCTTCCTCCTCCTGCAGCCTCACCTTGCCTCCTCTTGCCTCATTCTCCTCCTCCTCCTCTTTTCTTCACCTCCCATCCTTTTGCCTGCTCCTTTGCCTCCTTCTCTTCCTCTGCCTCCTATTCCTTCCTCTTTGCTCCTCTTGCCTTTTCCTCCTCCTGCTTTCTCCCATTGCCTCCTCTTCCATACTCCTCCTCCTCTTCCCTCCTAGGGCGCCTTCCTGCCTCTACCTCTTTGGCTCCCTCTTGCCTCCTCCTCCTTTACCTCCTCTCTCCTCCTCTGCCCTCCTCGCGCCTCTACTTTTGCCCTGCCCTCTTCCCTCCTCGCGCCTCCTCCTCCTCCTCCTCTTGCCACCCTTGGCCTCCTGCTACCTCTGCCTCCTAAGACCCCTCTGCCTTCCTCTTCCCTCCTCTTCTCACGCTCTTCTTCTCCACCTCACACGCCTCCTCTCCTCAACTCTTCCCGCCTCTTGCCTCCTCTGGCCTCCACTTCCTCAGCCTCCTCTTCTTTCCTCTGCCTCCCTCCTCCTCCTCCTGATCCTCCTTTGCCTGCTTTCTCCTCACTCTTCCTCTCTACTCCTCATCCTCCCCCTCTTCCTCTTGCCTCCTCTTGCCTCCTCTAACTCCGTCCTTTAGACCCTTGCCTCCTCCTCCTCCTCTTCACTTCTCCTCCAGGAGGAAAGCGGAGGGAAGAGGAGAAGGAGGCAAGAGCAGGCAAGGAAAAGCAAGCGAAGGCAAGAGGAGGCGCCAGGAGCAAGACGCCGTTGCCTTTTGCCTCCTGGTGCCTGCTCTTGCCTGCACTCCCCTCCTCCCTCCTCAGCTTCTTTCCCGGGGCTCCCGTTGACTCCACCACCTCCTCCCTCCTTCTCCTACCGCTCCTCTTCCTCTTACATCTTCTTGCCTCCTCTTGCGCCTTACGGCGTCCTCTAGCCTCCTTCTCCTGCCTTTTGCCTCAGCCTCCTTTCCCTCCGCCATCCTGCTCTCTCCTCCTCGCGCCTCCTCTTGCGCCTACTCCTCGCGCCTCCTCTTGCCTCCTCGGGCATCCTCTTGCCTCCTCCTCCTGCTTTTCTTCTTGCCTCTTCTTGTCTCCTCCTCCTTCACCTCCTCTCTCCACCTCTCGCCTCCTCGCACCTCCTCTTCTTCCTCTTCCTCTTGCCTCCCGATGCCTCCTCTTGTCTCCTTCTCCTGCTTCAGCTCCTACTCCTCTTCTGCAGCCGCCTTGCTCTCTCTCTCGCCTCCTCCTCCTCCTCTTGCCTCTCCTTGCCTCACCGGCCTTTTGCCTTCTCTTCCTCCACAGCCTCCTGCAGCCTCCTCTTCCCTCCTCTTCCATCCTACGGCCTACTTCTCCTCTTCCTCTTGCCTTTTCCTACTCAGCCTCCCTTTCCTCTTCCTCCTCTTTGCTCCTCTTTTAGCCTGCTCTCTTCTCCTCCTCCTCCTCCGCCTCCTCGCGCCTCCCATGGCCTCCTATTGCCTCCTCTTGCCTCCTCCTCCTCGCGCCTCTTCTGCCCTCCTCTTGCCTCCTCCTTTGGCGCTTTTGCTTGCCTCCTCCTTCTTCTGCCTTCTGGCCTGCTCTGACCTCCTCTTGCCTCCTCTTTTGCCCTCCTCCTGCTCTCGACCGTTGCCTCCTCCTCCTTCTCCTATTGCCTCCTGCTACCTCAGCTCGCATCCTCGCCTCTCCTCCTTTTGCGCTTTTCCTTCCCTCCTTTACCTTCTGCCTCCTGCTCTCGCCTCCTCTTGCCTCTCCTTTTGCCCTCCTCCTCGCGCCTCCTCCTCCTCGCGCCTCCTCGCGCCTCTTGGGCCATCCTGCTGCCTCCTCCTCTTCCTCCTCCTGCAGCCTCACCTTGCCTCCTCTTGCCTCATTCTCCTCCTCCTCCTCTTTTCTTCACCTCCCATCCTTTTGCCTTCTCCTTTGCCTCCTTCTCTTCCTCTGCCTCCTATTCCTTCCTCTTTGCTCCTCTTGCCTTTTCCTCCTCCTGCTTTCTCCCATTGCCTCCTCTTCCATACTCCTCCTCCTCTTCCCTCCTAGGGCGCCTTCCTGCCTCTACCTCTTTGGCTCCCTCTTGCCTCCTCCTCCTTTACCTCCTCTCTCCTCCTCTGCCCTCCTCGCGCCTCTACTTTTGCCCTGCCCTCTTCCCTCCTCGCGCCTCCTCCTCCTCCTCCTCTTGCCACCCTTGGCCTCCTGCTACCTCTGCCTCCTAAGACCCCTCTGCCTTCCTCTTCCCTCCTCTTCTCACGCTCTTCTTCTCCACCTCACACGCCTCCTCTCCTCAACTCTTCCCGCCTCTTGCCTCCTCTGGCCTCCACTTCCTCAGCCTCCTCTTCTTTCCTCTGCCTCCCTCCTCCTCCTCCTGATCCTCCTTTGCCTGCTTTCTCCTCACTCTTCCTCTCTACTCCTCATCCTCCCCCTCTTCCTCTTGCCTCCTCTTGCCTCCTCTAACTCCGTCCTTTAGACCCTTGCCTCCTCCTCCTCCTCTTCACTTCTCCTCCAGGAGGAAAGCGGAGGGAAGAGGAGAAGGAGGCAAGAGCAGGCAAGGAAAAGCAAGCGAAGGCAAGAGGAGGCGCCAGGAGCAAGACGCCCTTGCCTTTTGCCTCCTGGTGCCTGCTCTTGCCTGCACTCGCCTCCTCCCTCCTCAGCTTCTTTCCCGGGGCTCCCGTTGACTCCACCACCTCCTCCCTCCTTCTCCTACCGCTCCTCTTCCTCTTACATCTTCTTGCCTCCTCTTGCGCCTTACGGCGTCCTCTAGCCTCCTTCTCCTGCCTTTTGCCTCAGCCTCCTTTCCCTCCGCCATCCTGCTCTCTCCTCCTCGCGCCTCCTCTTGCGCCTACTCCTCGCGCCTCCTCTTGCCTCCTCGGGCATCCTCTTGCCTCCTCCTCCTGCTTTTCTTCTTGCCTCTTCTTGTCTCCTCCTCCTTCACCTCCTCTCTCCACCTCTCGCCTCCTCGCACCTCCTCTTCTTCCTCTTCCTCTTGCCTCCCGATGCCTCCTCTTGTCTCCTTCTCCTGCTTCAGCTCCTACTCCTCTTCTGCAGCCGCCTTGCTCTCTCTCTCGCCTCCTCCTCCTCTTGCCTCTCCTTGCCTCACTGGCCTTTTGCCTTCTCTTCCTCCACAGCCTCCTGCAGCCTCCTCTTCCCTCCTCTTCCATCCTACGGCCTACTTCTCCTCTTCCTCTTGCCTTTTCCTACTCAGCCTCCCTTTCCTCTTCCTCCTCTTTGCTCCTCTTTTAGCCTGCTCTCTTCTCCTCCTCCTCCTCCGCCTCCTCGCGCCTCCCATGGCCTCCTATTGCCTCCTCTTGCCTCCTCCTCCTCGCGCCTCTTCTGCCCTCCTCTTGCCTCCTCCTTTGGCGCTTTTGCTTGCCTCCTCCTTCTTCTGCCTTCTGGCCTGCTCTGACCTCCTCTTGCCTCCTCTTTTGCCCTCCTCCTGCTCTCGACCGTTGCCTCCTCCTCCTTCTCCTATTGCCTCCTGCTACCTCAGCTCGCATCCTCGCCTCTCCTCCTTTTGCGCTTTGCCTTCCCTCCTTTACCTTCTGCCTCCTGCTCTCGCCTCCTCTTGCCTCTCCTTTTGCCCTCCTCCTCGCGCCTCCTCCTCCTCGCGCCTCCTCGCGCCTCTTGGGCCATCCTGCTGCCTCCTCCTCTTCCTCCTCCTGCAGCCTCACCTTGCCTCCTCTTGCCTCATTCTCCTCCTCCTCCTCTTTTCTTCACCTCCCATCCTTTTGCCTGCTCCTTTGCCTCCTTCTCTTCCTCTGCCTCCTATTCCTTCCTCTTTGCTCCTCTTGCCTTTTCCTCCTCCTGCTTTCTCCCATTGCCTCCTCTTCCATACTCCTCCTCCTCTTCCCTCCTAGGGCGCCTTCCTGCCTCTACCTCTTTGGCTCCCTCTTGCCTCCTCCTCCTTTACCTCCTCTCTCCTCCTCTGCCCTCCTCGCGCCTCTACTTTTGCCCTGCCCTCTTCCCTCCTCGCGCCTCCTCCTCCTCCTCCTCTTGCCACCCTTGGCCTCCTGCTACCTCTGCCTCCTAAGACCCCTCTGCCTTCCTCTTCCCTCCTCTTCTCACGCTCTTCTTCTCCACCTCACACGCCTCCTCTCCTCAACTCTTCCCGCCTCTTGCCTCCTCTGGCCTCCACTTCCTCAGCCTCCTCTTCTTTCCTCTGCCTCCCTCCTCCTCCTCCTGATCCTCCTTTGCCTGCTTTCTCCTCACTCTTCCTCTCTACTCCTCATCCTCCCCCTCTTCCTCTTGCCTCCTCTTGCCTCCTCTAACTCCGTCCTTTAGACCCTTGCCTCCTCCTCCTCCTCTTCACTTCTCCTCCAGGAGGAAAGCGGAGGGAAGAGGAGAAGGAGGCAAGAGCAGGCAAGGAAAAGCAAGCGAAGGCAAGAGGAGGCGCCAGGAGCAAGACGCCGTTGCCTTTTGCCTCCTGGTGCCTGCTCTTGCCTGCACTCCCCTCCTCCCTCCTCAGCTTCTTTCCCGGGGCTCCCGTTGACTCCACCACCTCCTCCCTCCTTCTCCTACCGCTCCTCTTCCTCTTACATCTTCTTCCCTCCTCTTGCGCCTTACGGCGTCCTCTAGCCTCCTTCTCCTGCCTTTTGCCTCAGCCTCCTTTCCCTCCGCCATCCTGCTCTCTCCTCCTCGCGCCTCCTCTTGCGCCTACTCCTCGCGCCTCCTCTTGCCTCCTCGGGCATCCTCTTGCCTCCTCCTCCTGCTTTTCTTCTTGCCTCTTCTTGTCTCCTCCTCCTTCACCTCCTCTCTCCACCTCTCGCCTCCTCGCACCTCCTCTTCTTCCTCTTCCTCTTGCCTCCCGATGCCTCCTCTTGTCTCCTTCTCCTGCTTCAGCTCCTACTCCTCTTCTGCAGCCGCCTTGCTCTCTCTCTCGCCTCCTCCTCCTCTTGCCTCTCCTTGCCTCACTGGCCTTTTGCCTTCTCTTCCTCCACAGCCTCCTGCAGCCTCCTCTTCCCTCCTCTTCCATCCTACGGCCTACTTCTCCTCTTCCTCTTGCCTTTTCCTACTCAGCCTCCCTTTCCTCTTCCTCCTCTTTGCTCCTCTTTTAGCCTGCTCTCTTCTCCTCCTCCTCCTCCGCCTCCTCGCGCCTCCCATTGCCTCCTATTGCCTCCTCTTGCCTCCTCCTCCTCGCGCCTCTTCTGCCCTCCTCTTGCCTCCTCCTTTGGCGCTTTTGCTTGCCTCCTCCTTCTTCTGCCTTCTGGCCTGCTCTGACCTCCTCTTGCCTCCTCTTTTGCCCTCCTCCTGCTCTCGACCGTTGCCTCCTCCTCCTTCTCCTATTGCCTCCTGCTACCTCAGCTCGCATCCTCGCCTCTCCTCCTTTTGCGCTTTGCCTTCCCTCCTTTACCTTCTGCCTCCTGCTCTCGCCTCCTCTTGCCTCTCCTTTTGCCCTCCTCCTCGCGCCTCCTCCTCCTCGCGCCTCCTCGCGCCTCTTGGGCCATCCTGCTGCCTCCTCCTCTTCCTCCTCCTGCAGCCTCACCTTGCCTCCTCTTGCCTCATTCTCCTCCTCCTCCTCTTTTCTTCACCTCCCATCCTTTTGCCTGCTCCTTTGCCTCCTTCTCTTCCTCTGCCTCCTATTCCTTCCTCTTTGCTCCTCTTGCCTTTTCCTCCTCCTGCTTTCTCCCATTGCCTCCTCTTCCATACTCCTCCTCCTCTTCCCTCCTAGGGCGCCTTCCTGCCTCTACCTCTTTGGCTCCCTCTTGCCTCCTCCTCCTTTACCTCCTCTCTCCTCCTCTGCCCTCCTCGCGCCTCTACTTTTGCCCTGCCCTCTTCCCTCCTCGCGCCTCCTCCTCCTCCTCCTCTTGCCACCCTTGGCCTCCTGCTACCTCTGCCTCCTAAGACCCCTCTGCCTTCCTCTTCCCTCCTCTTCTCACGCTCTTCTGCTCCACCTCACACGCCTCCTCTCCTCAACTCTTCCCGCCTCTTGCCTCCTCTGGCCTCCACTTCCTCAGCCTCCTCTTCTTTCCTCTGCCTCCCTCCTCCTCCTCCTGATCCTCCTTTGCCTGCTTTCTCCTCACTCTTCCTCTCTACTCCTCATCCTCCCCCTCTTCCTCTTGCCTCCTCTTGCCTCCTCTAACTCCGTCCTTTAGACCCTTGCCTCCTCCTCCTCCTCTTCACTTCTCCTCCAGGAGGAAAGCGGAGGGAAGAGGAGAAGGAGGCAAGAGCAGGCAAGGAAAAGCAAGCGAAGGCAAGAGGAGGCGCCAGGAGCAAGACGCCGTTGCCTTTTGCCTCCTGGTGCCTGCTCTTGCCTGCACTCCCCTCCTCCCTCCTCAGCTTCTTTCCCGGGGCTCCCGTTGACTCCACCACCTCCTCCCTCCTTCTCCTACCGCTCCTCTTCCTCTTACATCTTCTTCCCTCCTCTTGCGCCTTACGGCGTCCTCTAGCCTCCTTCTCCTGCCTTTTGCCTCAGCCTCCTTTCCCTCCGCCATCCTGCTCTCTCCTCCTCGCGCCTCCTCTTGCGCCTACTCCTCGCGCCTCCTCTTGCCTCCTCGGGCATCCTCTTGCCTCCTCCTCCTGCTTTTCTTCTTGCCTCTTCTTGTCTCCTCCTCCTTCACCTCCTCTCTCCACCTCTCGCCTCCTCGCACCTCCTCTTCTTCCTCTTCCTCTTGCCTCCCGATGCCTCCTCTTGTCTCCTTCTCCTGCTTCAGCTCCTACTCCTCTTCTGCAGCCGCCTTGCTCTCTCTCTCGCCTCCTCCTCCTCTTGCCTCTCCTTGCCTCACTGGCCTTTTGCCTTCTCTTCCTCCACAGCCTCCTGCAGCCTCCTCTTCCCTCCTCTTCCATCCTACGGCCTACTTCTCCTCTTCCTCTTGCCTTTTCCTACTCAGCCTCCCTTTCCTCTTCCTCCTCTTTGCTCCTCTTTTAGCCTGCTCTCTTCTCCTCCTCCTCCTCCTCCTCCTCCTCGCGCCTCCCATTGCCTCCTATTGCCTCCTCTTGCCTCCTCCTCCTCGCGCCTCTTCTGCCCTCCTCTTGCCTCCTCCTTTGGCGCTTTTGCTTGCCTCCTCCTTCTTCTGCCTTCTGGCCTGCTCTGACCTCCTCTTGCCTCCTCTTTTGCCCTCCTCCTGCTCTCGACCGTTGCCTCCTCCTCCTTCTCCTATTGCCTCCTGCTACCTCAGCTCGCATCCTCGCCTCTCCTCCTTTTGCGCTTTTCCTTCCCTCCTTTACCTTCTGCCTCCTGCTCTCGCCTCCTCTTGCCTCTCCTTTTGCCCTCCTCCTCGCGCCTCCTCCTCCTCGCGCCTCCTCGCGCCTCTTGGGCCATCCTGCTGCCTCCTCCTCTTCCTCCTCCTGCAGCCTCACCTTGCCTCCTCTTGCCTCATTCTCCTCCTCCTCCTCTTTTCTTCACCTCCCATCCTTTTGCCTTCTCCTTTGCCTCCTTCTCTTCCTCTGCCTCCTATTCCTTCCTCTTTGCTCCTCTTGCCTTTTCCTCCTCCTGCTTTCTCCCATTGCCTCCTCTTCCATACTCCTCCTCCTCTTCCCTCCTAGGGCGCCTTCCTGCCTCTACCTCTTTGGCTCCCTCTTGCCTCCTCCTCCTTTACCTCCTCTCTCCTCCTCTGCCCTCCTCGCGCCTCTACTTTTGCCCTGCCCTCTTCCCTCCTCGCGCCTCCTCCTCCTCCTCCTCTTGCCACCCTTGGCCTCCTGCTACCTCTGCCTCCTAAGACCCCTCTGCCTTCCTCTTCCCTCCTCTTCTCACGCTCTTCTTCTCCACCTCACACGCCTCCTCTCCTCAACTCTTCCCGCCTCTTGCCTCCTCTGGCCTCCACTTCCTCAGCCTCCTCTTCTTTCCTCTGCCTCCCTCCTCCTCCTCCTGATCCTCCTTTGCCTGCTTTCTCCTCACTCTTCCTCTCTACTCCTCATCCTCCCCCTCTTCCTCTTGCCTCCTCTTGCCTCCTCTAACTCCGTCCTTTAGACCCTTGCCTCCTCCTCCTCCTCTTCACTTCTCCTCCAGGAGGAAAGCGGAGGGAAGAGGAGAAGGAGGCAAGAGCAGGCAAGGAAAAGCAAGCGAAGGCAAGAGGAGGCGCCAGGAGCAAGACGCCGTTGCCTTTTGCCTCCTGGTGCCTGCTCTTGCCTGCACTCCCCTCCTCCCTCCTCAGCTTCTTTCCCGGGGCTCCCGTTGACTCCACCACCTCCTCCCTCCTTCTCCTACCGCTCCTCTTCCTCTTACATCTTCTTGCCTCCTCTTGCGCCTTACGGCGTCCTCTAGCCTCCTTCTCCTGCCTTTTGCCTCAGCCTCCTTTCCCTCCGCCATCCTGCTCTCTCCTCCTCGCGCCTCCTCTTGCGCCTACTCCTCGCGCCTCCTCTTGCCTCCTCGGGCATCCTCTTGCCTCCTCCTCCTGCTTTTCTTCTTGCCTCTTCTTGTCTCCTCCTCCTTCACCTCCTCTCTCCACCTCTCGCCTCCTCGCACCTCCTCTTCTTCCTCTTCCTCTTGCCTCCCGATGCCTCCTCTTGTCTCCTTCTCCTGCTTCAGCTCCTACTCCTCTTCTGCAGCCGCCTTGCTCTCTCTCTCGCCTCCTCCTCCTCTTGCCTCTCCTTGCCTCACTGGCCTTTTGCCTTCTCTTCCTCCACAGCCTCCTGCAGCCTCCTCTTCCCTCCTCTTCCATCCTACGGCCTACTTCTCCTCTTCCTCTTGCCTTTTCCTACTCAGCCTCCCTTTCCTCTTCCTCCTCTTTGCTCCTCTTTTAGCCTGCTCTCTTCTCCTCCTCCTCCTCCGCCTCCTCGCGCCTCCCATTGCCTCCTATTGCCTCCTCTTGCCTCCTCCTCCTCGCGCCTCTTCTGCCCTCCTCTTGCCTCCTCCTTTGGCGCTTTTGCTTGCCTCCTCCTTCTTCTGCCTTCTGGCCTGCTCTGACCTCCTCTTGCCTCCTCTTTTGCCCTCCTCCTGCTCTCGACCGTTGCCTCCTCCTCCTTCTCCTATTGCCTCCTGCTACCTCAGCTCGCATCCTCGCCTCTCCTCCTTTTGCGCTTTGCCTTCCCTCCTTTACCTTCTGCCTCCTGCTCTCGCCTCCTCTTGCCTCTCCTTTTGCCCTCCTCCTCGCGCCTCCTCCTCCTCGCGCCTCCTCGCGCCTCTTGGGCCATCCTGCTGCCTCCTCCTCTTCCTCCTCCTGCAGCCTCACCTTGCCTCCTCTTGCCTCATTCTCCTCCTCCTCCTCTTTTCTTCACCTCCCATCCTTTTGCCTGCTCCTTTGCCTCCTTCTCTTCCTCTGCCTCCTATTCCTTCCTCTTTGCTCCTCTTGCCTTTTCCTCCTCCTGCTTTCTCCCATTGCCTCCTCTTCCATACTCCTCCTCCTCTTCCCTCCTAGGGCGCCTTCCTGCCTCTACCTCTTTGGCTCCCTCTTGCCTCCTCCTCCTTTACCTCCTCTCTCCTCCTCTGCCCTCCTCGCGCCTCTACTTTTGCCCTGCCCTCTTCCCTCCTCGCGCCTCCTCCTCCTCCTCCTCTTGCCACCCTTGGCCTCCTGCTACCTCTGCCTCCTAAGACCCCTCTGCCTTCCTCTTCCCTCCTCTTCTCACGCTCTTCTGCTCCACCTCACACGCCTCCTCTCCTCAACTCTTCCCGCCTCTTGCCTCCTCTGGCCTCCACTTCCTCAGCCTCCTCTTCTTTCCTCTGCCTCCCTCCTCCTCCTCCTGATCCTCCTTTGCCTGCTTTCTCCTCACTCTTCCTCTCTACTCCTCATCCTCCCCCTCTTCCTCTTGCCTCCTCTTGCCTCCTCTAACTCCGTCCTTTAGACCCTTGCCTCCTCCTCCTCCTCTTCACTTCTCCTCCAGGAGGAAAGCGGAGGGAAGAGGAGAAGGAGGCAAGAGCAGGCAAGGAAAAGCAAGCGAAGGCAAGAGGAGGCGCCAGGAGCAAGACGCCGTTGCCTTTTGCCTCCTGGTGCCTGCTCTTGCCTGCACTCCCCTCCTCCCTCCTCAGCTTCTTTCCCGGGGCTCCCGTTGACTCCACCACCTCCTCCCTCCTTCTCCTACCGCTCCTCTTCCTCTTACATCTTCTTCCCTCCTCTTGCGCCTTACGGCGTCCTCTAGCCTCCTTCTCCTGCCTTTTGCCTCAGCCTCCTTTCCCTCCGCCATCCTGCTCTCTCCTCCTCGCGCCTCCTCTTGCGCCTACTCCTCGCGCCTCCTCTTGCCTCCTCGGGCATCCTCTTGCCTCCTCCTCCTGCTTTTCTTCTTGCCTCTTCTTGTCTCCTCCTCCTTCACCTCCTCTCTCCACCTCTCGCCTCCTCGCACCTCCTCTTCTTCCTCTTCCTCTTGCCTCCCGATGCCTCCTCTTGTCTCCTTCTCCTGCTTCAGCTCCTACTCCTCTTCTGCAGCCGCCTTGCTCTCTCTCTCGCCTCCTCCTCCTCTTGCCTCTCCTTGCCTCACTGGCCTTTTGCCTTCTCTTCCTCCACAGCCTCCTGCAGCCTCCTCTTCCCTCCTCTTCCATCCTACGGCCTACTTCTCCTCTTCCTCTTGCCTTTTCCTACTCAGCCTCCCTTTCCTCTTCCTCCTCTTTGCTCCTCTTTTAGCCTGCTCTCTTCTCCTCCTCCTCCTCCGCCTCCTCGCGCCTCCCATTGCCTCCTATTGCCTCCTCTTGCCTCCTCCTCCTCGCGCCTCTTCTGCCCTCCTCTTGCCTCCTCCTTTGGCGCTTTTGCTTGCCTCCTCCTTCTTCTGCCTTCTGGCCTGCTCTGACCTCCTCTTGCCTCCTCTTTTGCCCTCCTCCTGCTCTCGACCGTTGCCTCCTCCTCCTTCTCCTATTGCCTCCTGCTACCTCAGCTCGCATCCTCGCCTCTCCTCCTTTTGCGCTTTTCCTTCCCTCCTTTACCTTCTGCCTCCTGCTCTCGCCTCCTCTTGCCTCTCCTTTTGCCCTCCTCCTCGCGCCTCCTCCTCCTCGCGCCTCCTCGCGCCTCTTGGGCCATCCTGCTGCCTCCTCCTCTTCCTCCTCCTGCAGCCTCACCTTGCCTCCTCTTGCCTCATTCTCCTCCTCCTCCTCTTTTCTTCACCTCCCATCCTTTTGCCTTCTCCTTTGCCTCCTTCTCTTCCTCTGCCTCCTATTCCTTCCTCTTTGCTCCTCTTGCCTTTTCCTCCTCCTGCTTTCTCCCATTGCCTCCTCTTCCATACTCCTCCTCCTCTTCCCTCCTAGGGCGCCTTCCTGCCTCTACCTCTTTGGCTCCCTCTTGCCTCCTCCTCCTTTACCTCCTCTCTCCTCCTCTGCCCTCCTCGCGCCTCTACTTTTGCCCTGCCCTCTTCCCTCCTCGCGCCTCCTCCTCCTCCTCCTCTTGCCACCCTTGGCCTCCTGCTACCTCTGCCTCCTAAGACCCCTCTGCCTTCCTCTTCCCTCCTCTTCTCACGCTCTTCTTCTCCACCTCACACGCCTCCTCTCCTCAACTCTTCCCGCCTCTTGCCTCCTCTGGCCTCCACTTCCTCAGCCTCCTCTTCTTTCCTCTGCCTCCCTCCTCCTCCTCCTGATCCTCCTTTGCCTGCTTTCTCCTCACTCTTCCTCTCTACTCCTCATCCTCCCCCTCTTCCTCTTGCCTCCTCTTGCCTCCTCTAACTCCGTCCTTTAGACCCTTGCCTCCTCCTCCTCCTCTTCACTTCTCCTCCAGGAGGAAAGCGGAGGGAAGAGGAGAAGGAGGCAAGAGCAGGCAAGGAAAAGCAAGCGAAGGCAAGAGGAGGCGCCAGGAGCAAGACGCCGTTGCCTTTTGCCTCCTGGTGCCTGCTCTTGCCTGCACTCCCCTCCTCCCTCCTCAGCTTCTTTCCCGGGGCTCCCGTTGACTCCACCACCTCCTCCCTCCTTCTCCTACCGCTCCTCTTCCTCTTACATCTTCTTGCCTCCTCTTGCGCCTTACGGCGTCCTCTAGCCTCCTTCTCCTGCCTTTTGCCTCAGCCTCCTTTCCCTCCGCCATCCTGCTCTCTCCTCCTCGCGCCTCCTCTTGCGCCTACTCCTCGCGCCTCCTCTTGCCTCCTCGGGCATCCTCTTGCCTCCTCCTCCTGCTTTTCTTCTTGCCTCTTCTTGTCTCCTCCTCCTTCACCTCCTCTCTCCACCTCTCGCCTCCTCGCACCTCCTCTTCTTCCTCTTCCTCTTGCCTCCCGATGCCTCCTCTTGTCTCCTTCTCCTGCTTCAGCTCCTACTCCTCTTCTGCAGCCGCCTTGCTCTCTCTCTCGCCTCCTCCTCCTCTTGCCTCTCCTTGCCTCACTGGCCTTTTGCCTTCTCTTCCTCCACAGCCTCCTGCAGCCTCCTCTTCCCTCCTCTTCCATCCTACGGCCTACTTCTCCTCTTCCTCTTGCCTTTTCCTACTCAGCCTCCCTTTCCTCTTCCTCCTCTTTGCTCCTCTTTTAGCCTGCTCTCTTCTCCTCCTCCTCCTCCGCCTCCTCCTCCTCGCGCCTCCCATTGCCTCCTATTGCCTCCTCTTGCCTCCTCCTCCTCGCGCCTCTTCTGCCCTCCTCTTGCCTCCTCCTTTGGCGCTTTTGCTTGCCTCCTCCTTCTTCTGCCTTCTGGCCTGCTCTGACCTCCTCTTGCCTCCTCTTTTGCCCTCCTCCTGCTCTCGACCGTTGCCTCCTCCTCCTTCTCCTATTGCCTCCTGCTACCTCAGCTCGCATCCTCGCCTCTCCTCCTTTTGCGCTTTTCCTTCCCTCCTTTACCTTCTGCCTCCTGCTCTCGCCTCCTCTTGCCTCTCCTTTTGCCCTCCTCCTCGCGCCTCCTCCTCCTCGCGCCTCCTCGCGCCTCTTGGGCCATCCTGCTGCCTCCTCCTCTTCCTCCTCCTGCAGCCTCACCTTGCCTCCTCTTGCCTCATTCTCCTCCTCCTCCTCTTTTCTTCACCTCCCATCCTTTTGCCTTCTCCTTTGCCTCCTTCTCTTCCTCTGCCTCCTATTCCTTCCTCTTTGCTCCTCTTGCCTTTTCCTCCTCCTGCTTTCTCCCATTGCCTCCTCTTCCATACTCCTCCTCCTCTTCCCTCCTAGGGCGCCTTCCTGCCTCTACCTCTTTGGCTCCCTCTTGCCTCCTCCTCCTTTACCTCCTCTCTCCTCCTCTGCCCTCCTCGCGCCTCTACTTTTGCCCTGCCCTCTTCCCTCCTCGCGCCTCCTCCTCCTCCTCCTCTTGCCACCCTTGGCCTCCTGCTACCTCTGCCTCCTAAGACCCCTCTGCCTTCCTCTTCCCTCCTCTTCTCACGCTCTTCTTCTCCACCTCACACGCCTCCTCTCCTCAACTCTTCCCGCCTCTTGCCTCCTCTGGCCTCCACTTCCTCAGCCTCCTCTTCTTTCCTCTGCCTCCCTCCTCCTCCTCCTGATCCTCCTTTGCCTGCTTTCTCCTCACTCTTCCTCTCTACTCCTCATCCTCCCCCTCTTCCTCTTGCCTCCTCTTGCCTCCTCTAACTCCGTCCTTTAGACCCTTGCCTCCTCCTCCTCCTCTTCACTTCTCCTCCAGGAGGAAAGCGGAGGGAAGAGGAGAAGGAGGCAAGAGCAGGCAAGGAAAAGCAAGCGAAGGCAAGAGGAGGCGCCAGGAGCAAGACGCCGTTGCCTTTTGCCTCCTGGTGCCTGCTCTTGCCTGCACTCCCCTCCTCCCTCCTCAGCTTCTTTCCCGGGGCTCCCGTTGACTCCACCACCTCCTCCCTCCTTCTCCTACCGCTCCTCTTCCTCTTACATCTTCTTGCCTCCTCTTGCGCCTTACGGCGTCCTCTAGCCTCCTTCTCCTGCCTTTTGCCTCAGCCTCCTTTCCCTCCGCCATCCTGCTCTCTCCTCCTCGCGCCTCCTCTTGCGCCTACTCCTCGCGCCTCCTCTTGCCTCCTCGGGCATCCTCTTGCCTCCTCCTCCTGCTTTTCTTCTTGCCTCTTCTTGTCTCCTCCTCCTTCACCTCCTCTCTCCACCTCTCGCCTCCTCGCACCTCCTCTTCTTCCTCTTCCTCTTGCCTCCCGATGCCTCCTCTTGTCTCCTTCTCCTGCTTCAGCTCCTACTCCTCTTCTGCAGCCGCCTTGCTCTCTCTCTCGCCTCCTCCTCCTCTTGCCTCTCCTTGCCTCACTGGCCTTTTGCCTTCTCTTCCTCCACAGCCTCCTGCAGCCTCCTCTTCCCTCCTCTTCCATCCTACGGCCTACTTCTCCTCTTCCTCTTGCCTTTTCCTACTCAGCCTCCCTTTCCTCTTCCTCCTCTTTGCTCCTCTTTTAGCCTGCTCTCTTCTCCTCCTCCTCCTCCGCCTCCTCGCGCCTCCCATTGCCTCCTATTGCCTCCTCTTGCCTCCTCCTCCTCGCGCCTCTTCTGCCCTCCTCTTGCCTCCTCCTTTGGCGCTTTTGCTTGCCTCCTCCTTCTTCTGCCTTCTGGCCTGCTCTGACCTCCTCTTGCCTCCTCTTTTGCCCTCCTCCTGCTCTCGACCGTTGCCTCCTCCTCCTTCTCCTATTGCCTCCTGCTACCTCAGCTCGCATCCTCGCCTCTCCTCCTTTTGCGCTTTTCCTTCCCTCCTTTACCTTCTGCCTCCTGCTCTCGCCTCCTCTTGCCTCTCCTTTTGCCCTCCTCCTCGCGCCTCCTCCTCCTCGCGCCTCCTCGCGCCTCTTGGGCCATCCTGCTGCCTCCTCCTCTTCCTCCTCCTGCAGCCTCACCTTGCCTCCTCTTGCCTCATTCTCCTCCTCCTCCTCTTTTCTTCACCTCCCATCCTTTTGCCTTCTCCTTTGCCTCCTTCTCTTCCTCTGCCTCCTATTCCTTCCTCTTTGCTCCTCTTGCCTTTTCCTCCTCCTGCTTTCTCCCATTGCCTCCTCTTCCATACTCCTCCTCCTCTTCCCTCCTAGGGCGCCTTCCTGCCTCTACCTCTTTGGCTCCCTCTTGCCTCCTCCTCCTTTACCTCCTCTCTCCTCCTCTGCCCTCCTCGCGCCTCTACTTTTGCCCTGCCCTCTTCCCTCCTCGCGCCTCCTCCTCCTCCTCCTCTTGCCACCCTTGGCCTCCTGCTACCTCTGCCTCCTAAGACCCCTCTGCCTTCCTCTTCCCTCCTCTTCTCACGCTCTTCTTCTCCACCTCACACGCCTCCTCTCCTCAACTCTTCCCGCCTCTTGCCTCCTCTGGCCTCCACTTCCTCAGCCTCCTCTTCTTTCCTCTGCCTCCCTCCTCCTCCTCCTGATCCTCCTTTGCCTGCTTTCTCCTCACTCTTCCTCTCTACTCCTCATCCTCCCCCTCTTCCTCTTGCCTCCTCTTGCCTCCTCTAACTCCGTCCTTTAGACCCTTGCCTCCTCCTCCTCCTCTTCACTTCTCCTCCAGGAGGAAAGCGGAGGAAGAGGAGAAGGAGGCAAGAGCAGGCAAGGAAAAGCAAGCGAAGGCAAGAGGAGGCGCCAGGAGCAAGACGCCCTTGCCTTTTGCCTCCTGGTGCCTGCTCTTGCCTGCACTCGCCTCCTCCCTCCTCAGCTTCTTTCCCGGGGCTCCCGTTGACTCCACCACCTCCTCCCTCCTTCTCCTACCGCTCCTCTTCCTCTTACATCTTCTTGCCTCCTCTTGCGCCTTACGGCGTCCTCTAGCCTCCTTCTCCTGCCTTTTGCCTCAGCCTCCTTTCCCTCCGCCATCCTGCTCTCTCCTCCTCGCGCCTCCTCTTGCGCCTACTCCTCGCGCCTCCTCTTGCCTCCTCGGGCATCCTCTTGCCTCCTCCTCCTGCTTTTCTTCTTGCCTCTTCTTGTCTCCTCCTCCTTCACCTCCTCTCTCCACCTCTCGCCTCCTCGCACCTCCTCTTCTTCCTCTTCCTCTTGCCTCCCGATGCCTCCTCTTGTCTCCTTCTCCTGCTTCAGCTCCTACTCCTCTTCTGCAGCCGCCTTGCTCTCTCTCTCGCCTCCTCCTCCTCTTGCCTCTCCTTGCCTCACTGGCCTTTTGCCTTCTCTTCCTCCACAGCCTCCTGCAGCCTCCTCTTCCCTCCTCTTCCATCCTACGGCCTACTTCTCCTCTTCCTCTTGCCTTTTCCTACTCAGCCTCCCTTTCCTCTTCCTCCTCTTTGCTCCTCTTTTAGCCTGCTCTCTTCTCCTCCTCCTCCTCCGCCTCCTCGCGCCTCCCATTGCCTCCTATTGCCTCCTCTTGCCTCCTCCTCCTCGCGCCTCTTCTGCCCTCCTCTTGCCTCCTCCTTTGGCGCTTTTGCTTGCCTCCTCCTTCTTCTGCCTTCTGGCCTGCTCTGACCTCCTCTTGCCTCCTCTTTTGCCCTCCTCCTGCTCTCGACCGTTGCCTCCTCCTCCTTCTCCTATTGCCTCCTGCTACCTCAGCTCGCATCCTCGCCTCTCCTCCTTTTGCGCTTTTCCTTCCCTCCTCCTCCTTTACCTTCTGCCTCCTGCTCTCGCCTCCTCTTGCCTCTCCTTTTGCCCTCCTCCTCGCGCCTCCTCCTCCTCGCGCCTCCTCGCGCCTCTTGGGCCATCCTGCTGCCTCCTCCTCTTCCTCCTCCTGCAGCCTCACCTTGCCTCCTCTTGCCTCATTCTCCTCCTCCTCCTCTTTTCTTCACCTCCCATCCTTTTGCCTTCTCCTTTGCCTCCTTCTCTTCCTCTGCCTCCTATTCCTTCCTCTTTGCTCCTCTTGCCTTTTCCTCCTCCTGCTTTCTCCCATTGCCTCCTCTTCCATACTCCTCCTCCTCTTCCCTCCTAGGGCGCCTTCCTGCCTCTACCTCTTTGGCTCCCTCTTGCCTCCTCCTCCTTTACCTCCTCTCTCCTCCTCTGCCCTCCTCGCGCCTCTACTTTTGCCCTGCCCTCTTCCCTCCTCGCGCCTCCTCCTCCTCCTCCTCTTGCCACCCTTGGCCTCCTGCTACCTCTGCCTCCTAAGACCCCTCTGCCTTCCTCTTCCCTCCTCTTCTCACGCTCTTCTTCTCCACCTCACACGCCTCCTCTCCTCAACTCTTCCCGCCTCTTGCCTCCTCTGGCCTCCACTTCCTCAGCCTCCTCTTCTTTCCTCTGCCTCCCTCCTCCTCCTCCTGATCCTCCTTTGCCTGCTTTCTCCTCACTCTTCCTCTCTACTCCTCATCCTCCCCCTCTTCCTCTTGCCTCCTCTTGCCTCCTCTAACTCCGTCCTTTAGACCCTTGCCTCCTCCTCCTCCTCTTCACTTCTCCTCCAGGAGGAAAGCGGAGGGAAGAGGAGAAGGAGGCAAGAGCAGGCAAGGAAAAGCAAGCGAAGGCAAGAGGAGGCGCCAGGAGCAAGACGCCCTTGCCTTTTGCCTCCTGGTGCCTGCTCTTGCCTGCACTCGCCTCCTCCCTCCTCAGCTTCTTTCCCGGGGCTCCCGTTGACTCCACCACCTCCTCCCTCCTTCTCCTACCGCTCCTCTTCCTCTTACATCTTCTTGCCTCCTCTTGCGCCTTACGGCGTCCTCTAGCCTCCTTCTCCTGCCTTTTGCCTCAGCCTCCTTTCCCTCCGCCATCCTGCTCTCTCCTCCTCGCGCCTCCTCTTGCGCCTACTCCTCGCGCCTCCTCTTGCCTCCTCGGGCATCCTCTTGCCTCCTCCTCCTGCTTTTCTTCTTGCCTCTTCTTGTCTCCTCCTCCTTCACCTCCTCTCTCCACCTCTCGCCTCCTCGCACCTCCTCTTCTTCCTCTTCCTCTTGCCTCCCGATGCCTCCTCTTGTCTCCTTCTCCTGCTTCAGCTCCTACTCCTCTTCTGCAGCCGCCTTGCTCTCTCTCTCGCCTCCTCCTCCTCTTGCCTCTCCTTGCCTCACTGGCCTTTTGCCTTCTCTTCCTCCACAGCCTCCTGCAGCCTCCTCTTCCCTCCTCTTCCATCCTACGGCCTACTTCTCCTCTTCCTCTTGCCTTTTCCTACTCAGCCTCCCTTTCCTCTTCCTCCTCTTTGCTCCTCTTTTAGCCTGCTCTCTTCTCCTCCTCCTCCTCCGCCTCCTCGCGCCTCCCATTGCCTCCTATTGCCTCCTCTTGCCTCCTCCTCCTCGCGCCTCTTCTGCCCTCCTCTTGCCTCCTCCTTTGGCGCTTTTGCTTGCCTCCTCCTTCTTCTGCCTTCTGGCCTGCTCTGACCTCCTCTTGCCTCCTCTTTTGCCCTCCTCCTGCTCTCGACCGTTGCCTCCTCCTCCTTCTCCTATTGCCTCCTGCTACCTCAGCTCGCATCCTCGCCTCTCCTCCTTTTGCGCTTTTCCTTCCCTCCTTTACCTTCTGCCTCCTGCTCTCGCCTCCTCTTGCCTCTCCTTTTGCCCTCCTCCTCGCGCCTCCTCCTCCTCGCGCCTCCTCGCGCCTCTTGGGCCATCCTGCTGCCTCCTCCTCTTCCTCCTCCTGCAGCCTCACCTTGCCTCCTCTTGCCTCATTCTCCTCCTCCTCCTCTTTTCTTCACCTCCCATCCTTTTGCCTTCTCCTTTGCCTCCTTCTCTTCCTCTGCCTCCTATTCCTTCCTCTTTGCTCCTCTTGCCTTTTCCTCCTCCTGCTTTCTCCCATTGCCTCCTCTTCCATACTCCTCCTCCTCTTCCCTCCTAGGGCGCCTTCCTGCCTCTACCTCTTTGGCTCCCTCTTGCCTCCTCCTCCTTTACCTCCTCTCTCCTCCTCTGCCCTCCTCGCGCCTCTACTTTTGCCCTGCCCTCTTCCCTCCTCGCGCCTCCTCCTCCTCCTCCTCTTGCCACCCTTGGCCTCCTGCTACCTCTGCCTCCTAAGACCCCTCTGCCTTCCTCTTCCCTCCTCTTCTCACGCTCTTCTGCTCCACCTCACACGCCTCCTCTCCTCAACTCTTCCCGCCTCTTGCCTCCTCTGGCCTCCACTTCCTCAGCCTCCTCTTCTTTCCTCTGCCTCCCTCCTCCTCCTCCTGATCCTCCTTTGCCTGCTTTCTCCTCACTCTTCCTCTCTACTCCTCATCCTCCCCCTCTTCCTCTTGCCTCCTCTTGCCTCCTCTAACTCCGTCCTTTAGACCCTTGCCTCCTCCTCCTCCTCTTCACTTCTCCTCCAGGAGGAAAGCGGAGGGAAGAGGAGAAGGAGGCAAGAGCAGGCAAGGAAAAGCAAGCGAAGGCAAGAGGAGGCGCCAGGAGCAAGACGCCGTTGCCTTTTGCCTCCTGGTGCCTGCTCTTGCCTGCACTCCCCTCCTCCCTCCTCAGCTTCTTTCCCGGGGCTCCCGTTGACTCCACCACCTCCTCCCTCCTTCTCCTACCGCTCCTCTTCCTCTTACATCTTCTTGCCTCCTCTTGCGCCTTACGGCGTCCTCTAGCCTCCTTCTCCTGCCTTTTGCCTCAGCCTCCTTTCCCTCCGCCATCCTGCTCTCTCCTCCTCGCGCCTCCTCTTGCGCCTACTCCTCGCGCCTCCTCTTGCCTCCTCGGGCATCCTCTTGCCTCCTCCTCCTGCTTTTCTTCTTGCCTCTTCTTGTCTCCTCCTCCTTCACCTCCTCTCTCCACCTCTCGCCTCCTCGCACCTCCTCTTCTTCCTCTTCCTCTTGCCTCCCGATGCCTCCTCTTGTCTCCTTCTCCTGCTTCAGCTCCTACTCCTCTTCTGCAGCCGCCTTGCTCTCTCTCTCGCCTCCTCCTCCTCTTGCCTCTCCTTGCCTCACTGGCCTTTTGCCTTCTCTTCCTCCACAGCCTCCTGCAGCCTCCTCTTCCCTCCTCTTCCATCCTACGGCCTACTTCTCCTCTTCCTCTTGCCTTTTCCTACTCAGCCTCCCTTTCCTCTTCCTCCTCTTTGCTCCTCTTTTAGCCTGCTCTCTTCTCCTCCTCCTCCTCCGCCTCCTCGCGCCTCCCATTGCCTCCTATTGCCTCCTCTTGCCTCCTCCTCCTCGCGCCTCTTCTGCCCTCCTCTTGCCTCCTCCTTTGGCGCTTTTGCTTGCCTCCTCCTTCTTCTGCCTTCTGGCCTGCTCTGACCTCCTCTTGCCTCCTCTTTTGCCCTCCTCCTGCTCTCGACCGTTGCCTCCTCCTCCTTCTCCTATTGCCTCCTGCTACCTCAGCTCGCATCCTCGCCTCTCCTCCTTTTGCGCTTTTCCTTCCCTCCTTTACCTTCTGCCTCCTGCTCTCGCCTCCTCTTGCCTCTCCTTTTGCCCTCCTCCTCGCGCCTCCTCCTCCTCGCGCCTCCTCGCGCCTCTTGGGCCATCCTGCTGCCTCCTCCTCTTCCTCCTCCTGCAGCCTCACCTTGCCTCCTCTTGCCTCATTCTCCTCCTCCTCCTCTTTTCTTCACCTCCCATCCTTTTGCCTTCTCCTTTGCCTCCTTCTCTTCCTCTGCCTCCTATTCCTTCCTCTTTGCTCCTCTTGCCTTTTCCTCCTCCTGCTTTCTCCCATTGCCTCCTCTTCCATACTCCTCCTCCTCTTCCCTCCTAGGGCGCCTTCCTGCCTCTACCTCTTTGGCTCCCTCTTGCCTCCTCCTCCTTTACCTCCTCTCTCCTCCTCTGCCCTCCTCGCGCCTCTACTTTTGCCCTGCCCTCTTCCCTCCTCGCGCCTCCTCCTCCTCCTCCTCTTGCCACCCTTGGCCTCCTGCTACCTCTGCCTCCTAAGACCCCTCTGCCTTCCTCTTCCCTCCTCTTCTCACGCTCTTCTTCTCCACCTCACACGCCTCCTCTCCTCAACTCTTCCCGCCTCTTGCCTCCTCTGGCCTCCACTTCCTCAGCCTCCTCTTCTTTCCTCTGCCTCCCTCCTCCTCCTCCTGATCCTCCTTTGCCTGCTTTCTCCTCACTCTTCCTCTCTACTCCTCATCCTCCCCCTCTTCCTCTTGCCTCCTCTTGCCTCCTCTAACTCCGTCCTTTAGACCCTTGCCTCCTCCTCCTCCTCTTCACTTCTCCTCCAGGAGGAAAGCGGAGGGAAGAGGAGAAGGAGGCAAGAGCAGGCAAGGAAAAGCAAGCGAAGGCAAGAGGAGGCGCCAGGAGCAAGACGCCCTTGCCTTTTGCCTCCTGGTGCCTGCTCTTGCCTGCACTCGCCTCCTCCCTCCTCAGCTTCTTTCCCGGGGCTCCCGTTGACTCCACCACCTCCTCCCTCCTTCTCCTACCGCTCCTCTTCCTCTTACATCTTCTTGCCTCCTCTTGCGCCTTACGGCGTCCTCTAGCCTCCTTCTCCTGCCTTTTGCCTCAGCCTCCTTTCCCTCCGCCATCCTGCTCTCTCCTCCTCGCGCCTCCTCTTGCGCCTACTCCTCGCGCCTCCTCTTGCCTCCTCGGGCATCCTCTTGCCTCCTCCTCCTGCTTTTCTTCTTGCCTCTTCTTGTCTCCTCCTCCTTCACCTCCTCTCTCCACCTCTCGCCTCCTCGCACCTCCTCTTCTTCCTCTTCCTCTTGCCTCCCGATGCCTCCTCTTGTCTCCTTCTCCTGCTTCAGCTCCTACTCCTCTTCTGCAGCCGCCTTGCTCTCTCTCTCGCCTCCTCCTCCTCTTGCCTCTCCTTGCCTCACTGGCCTTTTGCCTTCTCTTCCTCCACAGCCTCCTGCAGCCTCCTCTTCCCTCCTCTTCCATCCTACGGCCTACTTCTCCTCTTCCTCTTGCCTTTTCCTACTCAGCCTCCCTTTCCTCTTCCTCCTCTTTGCTCCTCTTTTAGCCTGCTCTCTTCTCCTCCTCCTCCTCCGCCTCCTCGCGCCTCCCATTGCCTCCTATTGCCTCCTCTTGCCTCCTCCTCCTCGCGCCTCTTCTGCCCTCCTCTTGCCTCCTCCTTTGGCGCTTTTGCTTGCCTCCTCCTTCTTCTGCCTTCTGGCCTGCTCTGACCTCCTCTTGCCTCCTCTTTTGCCCTCCTCCTGCTCTCGACCGTTGCCTCCTCCTCCTTCTCCTATTGCCTCCTGCTACCTCAGCTCGCATCCTCGCCTCTCCTCCTTTTGCGCTTTTCCTTCCCTCCTCCTCCTTTACCTTCTGCCTCCTGCTCTCGCCTCCTCTTGCCTCTCCTTTTGCCCTCCTCCTCGCGCCTCCTCGCGCCTCTTGGGCCATCCTGCTGCCTCCTCCTCTTCCTCCTCCTGCAGCCTCACCTTGCCTCCTCTTGCCTCATTCTCCTCCTCCTCCTCTTTTCTTCACCTCCCATCCTTTTGCCTTCTCCTTTGCCTCCTTCTCTTCCTCTGCCTCCTATTCCTTCCTCTTTGCTCCTCTTGCCTTTTCCTCCTCCTGCTTTCTCCCATTGCCTCCTCTTCCATACTCCTCCTCCTCTTCCCTCCTAGGGCGCCTTCCTGCCTCTACCTCTTTGGCTCCCTCTTGCCTCCTCCTCCTTTACCTCCTCTCTCCTCCTCTGCCCTCCTCGCGCCTCTACTTTTGCCCTGCCCTCTTCCCTCCTCGCGCCTCCTCCTCCTCCTCCTCTTGCCACCCTTGGCCTCCTGCTACCTCTGCCTCCTAAGACCCCTCTGCCTTCCTCTTCCCTCCTCTTCTCACGCTCTTCTTCTCCACCTCACACGCCTCCTCTCCTCAACTCTTCCCGCCTCTTGCCTCCTCTGGCCTCCACTTCCTCAGCCTCCTCTTCTTTCCTCTGCTTTCCTCCTCCTCCTCCTCCTCCTCATCCTCCTTTGCCTGCTTTCTCCTCACTCTTCCTCTCTACTCCTCATCCTCCCCCTCTTCCTCTTGCCTCCTCTTGCCTCCTCTAACTCCGTCCTTTAGACCCTTGCCTCCTCCTCCTCCTCTTCACTTCTCCTCCAGGAGGAAAGCGGAGGGAAGAGGAGAAGGAGGCAAGAGCAGGCAAGGAAAAGCAAGCGAAGGCAAGAGGAGGCGCCAGGAGCAAGACGCCCTTGCCTTTTGCCTCCTGGTGCCTGCTCTTGCCTGCACTCGCCTCCTCCCTCCTCAGCTTCTTTCCCGGGGCTCCCGTTGACTCCACCACCTCCTCCCTCCTTCTCCTACCGCTCCTCTTCCTCTTACATCTTCTTGCCTCCTCTTGCGCCTTACGGCGTCCTCTAGCCTCCTTCTCTTCTTCTGCCTTTTGCCTCAGCCTCCTTTCCCTCCGCCATCCTGCTCTCTCCTCCTCGCGCCTCCTCTTGCGCCTACTCCTCGCGCCTCCTCTTGCCTCCTCGGGCATCCTCTTGCCTCCTCCTCCAGCTTTTCTTCTTGCCTCTTCTTGTCTCCTCCTCCTTCACCTCCTCTCGCCGCCTCTCGCCTCCTCGCACCTCCTCTTCTTCCTCTGCCTCTTGCCTCCCGATGCCTCCTCTTGTCTCCTTCTCCTGCTTCAGCTCCTACTCCTCTTCTGCAGCCGCCTTGCTCTCTCTCTCGCCTCCTCCTCCTCTTGCCTCTCCTTGCCTCACTGGCCTTTTGCCTTCTCTTCCTCCACAGCCTCCTGCAGCCTCCTCTTCCCTCCTCTTCCATCCTACGGCCTACTTCTCCTCTTCCTCTTGCCTTTTCCTACTCAGCCTCCCTTTCCTCTTCCTCCTCTTTGCTCCTCTTTTAGCCTGCTCTCTTCTCCTCCTCCTCCTCCGCCTCCTCGCGCCTCCCATTGCCTCCTATTGCCTCCTCTTGCCTCCTCCTCCTCGCGCCTCTTCTGCCCTCCTCTTGCCTCCTCCTTTGGCGCTTTTGCTTGCCTCCTCCTTCTTCTGCCTTCTGGCCTGCTCTGACCTCCTCTTGCCTCCTCTTTTGCCCTCCTCCTGCTCTCGACCGTTGCCTCCTCCTCCTTCTCCTATTGCCTCCTGCTACCTCAGCTCGCATCCTCGCCTCTCCTCCTTTTGCGCTTTTCCTTCCCTCCTCCTCCTTTACCTTCTGCCTCCTGCTCTCGCCTCCTCTTGCCTCTCCTTTTGCCCTCCTCCTCGCGCCTCCTCCTCCTCGCGCCTCCTCGCGCCTCTTGGGCCATCCTGCTGCCTCCTCCTCTTCCTCCTCCTGCAGCCTCACCTTGCCTCCTCTTGCCTCATTCTCCTCCTCCTCCTCTTTTCTTCACCTCCCATCCTTTTGCCTTCTCCTTTGCCTCCTTCTCTTCCTCTGCCTCCTATTCCTTCCTCTTTGCTCCTCTTGCCTTTTCCTCCTCCTGCTTTCTCCCATTGCCTCCTCTTCCATACTCCTCCTCCTCTTCCCTCCTAGGGCGCCTTCCTGCCTCTACCTCTTTGGCTCCCTCTTGCCTCCTCCTCCTTTACCTCCTCTCTCCTCCTCTGCCCTCCTCGCGCCTCTACTTTTGCCCTGCCCTCTTCCCTCCTCGCGCCTCCTCCTCCTCCTCCTCTTGCCACCCTTGGCCTCCTGCTACCTCTGCCTCCTAAGACCCCTCTGCCTTCCTCTTCCCTCCTCTTCTCACGCTCTTCTTCTCCACCTCACACGCCTCCTCTCCTCAACTCTTCCCGCCTCTTGCCTCCTCTGGCCTCCACTTCCTCAGCCTCCTCTTCTTTCCTCTGCCTTCCTCCTCCTCCTCCTGATCCTCCTTTGCCTGCTTTCTCCTCACTCTTCCTCTCTACTCCTCATCCTCCCCCTCTTCCTCTTGCCTCCTCTTGCCTCCTCTAACTCCGTCCTTTAGACTCTTGCCTCCTCCTCCTCCTCTTCACTTCTCCTCCAGGAGGAAAGCGGAGGGAAGAGGAGAAGGAGGCAAGAGCAGGCAAGGAAAAGCAAGCGAAGGCAAGAGGAGGCGCCAGGAGCAAGACGCCGTTGCCTTTTGCCTCCTGGTGCCTGCTCTTGCCTGCACTCCCCTCCTCCCTCCTCAGCTTCTTTCCCGGGGCTCCCGTTGACTCCACCACCTCCTCCCTCCTTCTCCTACCGCTCCTCTTCCTCTTACATCTTCTTCCCTCCTCTTGCGCCTTACGGCGTCCTCTAGCCTCCTTCTCTTCTTCTGCCTTTTGCCTCAGCCTCCTTTCCCTCCGCCATCCTGCTCTCTCCTCCTCGCGCCTCCTCTTGCGCCTACTCCTCGCGCCTCCTCTTGCCTCCTCGGGCATCCTCTTGCCTCCTCCTCCTGCTTTTCTTCTTGCCTCTTCTTGTCTCCTCCTCCTTCACCTCCTCTCTCCACCTCTCGCCTCCTCGCACCTCCTCTTCTTCCTCTGCCTCTTGCCTCCCGATGCCTCCTCTTGTCTCCTTCTCCTGCTTCAGCTCCTACTCCTCTTCTGCAGCCGCCTTGCTCTCTCTCTCGCCTCCTCCTCCTCTTGCCTCTCCTTGCCTCACTGGCCTTTTGCCTTCTCTTCCTCCACAGCCTCCTGCAGCCTCCTCTTCCCTCCTCTTCCATCCTACGGCCTACTTCTCCTCTTCCTCTTGCCTTTTCCTACTCAGCCTCCCTTTCCTCTTCCTCCTCTTTGCTCCTCTTTTAGCCTGCTCTCTTCTCCTCCTCCTCCTCCGCCTCCT
Organism: Nipponia nippon; assembly: GCF_047370975.1. NCBI lineage: Eukaryota > Metazoa > Chordata > Aves > Pelecaniformes > Threskiornithidae > Nipponia > Nipponia nippon. Next base: position 183,047 of record NW_028262396.1, on the reverse strand, counting down.
CGCGCCTCCCATTGCCTCCTATTGCCTCCTCTTGCCTCCTCCTCCTCGCGCCTCTTCTGCCCTCCTCTTGCCTCCTCCTTTGGCGCTTTTGCTTGCCTCCTCCTTCTTCTGCCTTCTGGCCTGCTCTGACCTCCTCTTGCCTCCTCTTTTGCCCTCCTCCTGCTCTCGACCGTTGCCTCCTCCTCCTTCTCCTATTGCCTCCTGCTACCTCAGCTCGCATCCTCGCCTCTCCTCCTTTTGCGCTTTTCCTTCCCTCCTCCTCCTTTACCTTCTGCCTCCTGCTCTCGCCTCCTCTTGCCTCTCCTTTTGCCCTCCTCCTCGCGCCTCCTCCTCCTCGCGCCTCCTCGCGCCTCTTGGGCCATCCTGCTGCCTCCTCCTCTTCCTCCTCCTGCAGCCTCACCTTGCCTCCTCTTGCCTCATTCTCCTCCTCCTCCTCTTTTCTTCACCTCCCATCCTTTTGCCTTCTCCTTTGCCTCCTTCTCTTCCTCTGCCTCCTATTCCTTCCTCTTTGCTCCTCTTGCCTTTTCCTCCTCCTGCTTTCTCCCATTGCCTCCTCTTCCATACTCCTCCTCCTCTTCCCTCCTAGGGCGCCTTCCTGCCTCTACCTCTTTGGCTCCCTCTTGCCTCCTCCTCCTTTACCTCCTCTCTCCTCCTCTGCCCTCCTCGCGCCTCTACTTTTGCCCTGCCCTCTTCCCTCCTCGCGCCTCCTCCTCCTCCTCCTCTTGCCACCCTTGGCCTCCTGCTACCTCTGCCTCCTAAGACCCCTCTGCCTTCCTCTTCCCTCCTCTTCTCACGCTCTTCTTCTCCACCTCACACGCCTCCTCTCCTCAACTCTTCCCGCCTCTTGCCTCCTCTGGCCTCCACTTCCTCAGCCTCCTCTTCTTTCCTCTGCCTTCCTCCTCCTCCTCCTCCTCCTCCTCCTTTGCCTGCTTTCTCCTCACTCTTCCTCTCTACTCCTCATCCTCCCCCTCTTCCTCTTGCCTCCTCTTACCTCCTCTATCTCCGTCCTTTAGACTCTTGCCTCCTCCTCCTCCTCTTCACTTCTCCTCCAGGAGGAAAGCGGAGGGAAGAGGAGAAGGAGGCAAGAGCAGGCAAGGAAAAGCAAGCGAAGGCGCGAGGAGCAAGACGCCGTTGCCTTTTGCCTCCTGGTGCCTGCTCTTGCCTGCACTCGCCTCCTCCCTCCTCACCTTCTTTCCCGGGGCTCCCGTTGACTCCACCACCTCCTCCCTCCTTCTCCTACCGCTCCTCTTCCTCTTACATCTTCTTGCCTCCTCTTGCGCCTTACGGCGTCCTCTAGCCTCCTTCTCTTCTTCTGCCTTTTGCCTCAGCCTCCTTTCCCTCCGCCATCCTGCTCTCTCCTCCTCGCGCCTCCTCTTGCGCATACTCCTCGCGCCTCCTCTTGCCTCCTCGGGCATCCTCTTGCCTCCTCCTCCTGCTTTTCTTCTTGCCTCTTCTTGTCTCCTCCTCCTTCACCTCCTCTCGCCGCCTCTCGCCTCCTCGCACCTCCTCTTCTTCCTCTTCCTCTTGCTTCCCGATGCCTCCTCTTGTCTCCTTCTCCTGCTTCAGCTCCTACTCCTCTTCTGCAGCTGCCATGCTCTCTCTCGCCTCCTTCTCCTCCTCTTGCCTCTCCTTGCCTCACCGGCCTTTTGCCTTCTCTTCCTCCACAGCCTCCTGCAGCCTCCTCTTCCCTCCTCTTCCATCCTACGGCCTACTTCTCCTCTTCCTCTTGCCTTTTCCTACTCAGCCTCCCTTTCCTCTTCCTCCTCTTTGCTCCTCTTTTAGCCTGCTCTCTTCTCCTCCTCCTCCTCCGCCTCCTCGCGCCTCCCATTGCCTCCTATTGCCTCCTCTTGCCTCCTCCTCCTCGCGCCTCTTCTGCCCTCCTCTTGCCTCCTCCTTTGGCGCTTTTGCTTGCCTCCTCCTTCTTCTGCCTTCTGCCCTGCTCTGACCTCCTCTTGCCTCCTGTTTTGCCCTCCTCCTGCTCTCCACCATTGCCTCCTCCTCCTTCTCCTATTGCCTCCTGCTACCTCAGCTCGCATCCTCGCCTCTCCTCCTTTTGCGCTTTTCCTTCCCTCCTCCTCCTTTACCTTCTGCCTCCTGCTCTCGCCTCCTCTTGCCTCTCCTTTTGCCCTCCTCCTCGCGCCTCCTCCTCCTCGCGCCTCCTCGCGCCTCTTGGGCCATCCTGCTGCCTCCTCCTCTTCCTCCTCCTGCAGCCTCACCTTGCCTCCTCTTGCCTCATTCTCCTCCTCCTCCTCTTTTCTTCACCTCCCATCCTTTTGCCTTCTCCTTTGCCTCCTTCTCTTCCTCTTCCTCCTATTCCTTCCTCGTTGCTCCTCTTGCCTTTTCCTCCTCCTGCTTTCTCCCATTGCCTCCTCGTCCATACTCCTCCTCCTCTTCCCTCCTAGGGCGCCTTCCTGCCTCTACCTCTTTGGCTCCCTCTTGCCTCCTCCTCCTTTACCTCCTCTCTCCTGCTCTGCCCTCCTCGCGCCTCTACTTTTGCCCTGCCCTCTTCCCTCCTCGCGCCTCCTCCTCCTCTTGCCACCCTTGGCCTCCTGCTACCTCTGCCTCCTAAGACCCCTCTGCCTTCCTCTTCCCTCCTCTTGTCACGCTCTTCTTCTCCACCTCACACGCCTCCTCTCCTCAACTCTTCCTGCCTCTTGCCTCCTCTGGCCTCCACTTCCTCAGCCTCCTCTTCTTTCCTCTGCCTTCCTCTTCCTGATCCTCATCCTCCTTTGCCTGCTTTCTCCTCACTCTTCCTCTCTACTCCTCATCCTCCCCCTCTTCCTCTTGCCTCCTCTTACCTCCTCTAACTCCGTCCTTTAGACTCTTGCCTCCTCCTCCTCCTCTTCACTTCTCCTCCAGGAGGAAAGCGGAGGGAAGAGGAGAAGGAGGCAAGAGCAGGCAAGGAAAAGCAAGCGAAGGCAAGAGGAGGCGCCAGGAGCAAGACGCCGTTGCCTTTTGCCTCCTGGTGCCTGCTCTTGCCTGCACTCGCCTCCTCCCTCCTCACCTTCTTTCCCGGGGCTCCCGTTGACTCCACCACCTCCTCCCTCCTTCTCCTACCGCTCCTCTTCCTCTTACATCTTCTTGCCTCCTCTTGCGCCTTACGGCGTCCTCTAGCCTCCTTCTCTTCTTCTGCCTTTTGCCTCAGCCTCCTTTCCCTCCGCCATCCTGCTCTCTCCTCCTCGCGCCTCCTCTTGCCTCCTCGCCTCCTCGGGCATCCTCTTGCCTCCTCCTCCAGCTTTTCTTCTTGCCTCTTCTTGTCTCCTCCTCCTTCACCTCCTCTCGCCGCCTCTCGCCTCCTCGCACCTCCTCTTCTTCCTCTTCCTCTTGCTTCCCGATGCCTCCTCTTGTCTCCTTCTCCTGCTTCAGCTCCTACTCCTCTTCTGCAGCCGCCTTGCTCTCTCTCGCCTCCTCCTCCTCTTGCCTCTCCTTGCCTCACCGGCCTTTTGCCTTCTCTTCCTCCACAGCCTCCTGCAGCCTCCTCTTCCCTCCTCTTCCATCCTACGGCCTACTTCTCCTCTTCCTCTTGCCTTTTCCTACTCAGCCTCCCTTTCCTCTTCCTCCTCTTTGCTCCTCTTTTAGCCTGCTCTCTTCTCCTCCTCCTCCTCCGCCTCCTCCTCCTCGCGCCTCCCATGGCCTCCTATTGCCTCCTCTTGCCTCCTCCTCCTCGCGCCTCTTCTGCCCTCCTCTTGCCTCCTCCTTTGGCGCTTTTGCTTGCCTCCTCCTTCTTCTGCCTTCTGGCCTGCTCTGACCTCCTCTTGCCTCCTCTTTTGCCCTCCTCCTGCTCTCGACCGTTGCCTCCTCCTCCTTCTCCTATTGCCTCCTGCTACCTCAGCTCGCATCCTCACCTCTCCTCCTTTTGCGCTTTTCCTTCCCTCCTCCTCCTTTACCTTCTGCCTCCTGCTCTCGCCTCCTCTTGCCTCTCCTTTTGCCCTCCTCCTCGCGCCTGCTCCTCCTCCTGCCTCCTCCTCCTCGCGCCTCCTCGCGCCTCTTGGGCCATCCTGCTGCCTCCTCCTCTTCCTCCTCCTGCAGCCTCACCTTGCCTCCTCTTGCCTCATTCTCCTCCTCCTCCTCTTTTCTTCACCTCCCATCCTTTTGCCTTCTCCTTTGCCTCCTTCTCTTCCTCTTCCTCCTATTCCTTCCTCTTTGCTCCTCTTGCCTTTTCCTCCTCCTGCTTTCTCCCATTGCCTCCTCTTCCATACTCCTCCTCCTCTTCCCTCCTAGGGCGCCTTCCTGCCTCTACCTCTTTGGCTCCCTCTTGCCTCCTCCTCCTTTACCTCCTCTCTCCTCCTCTGCCCTCCTCGCGCCTCTACTTTTGCCCTGCCCTCTTCCCTCCTCGCGCCTCCTCCTCCTCCTCCTCTTGCCACCCTTGGCCTCCTGCTACCTCTGCCTCCTAAGACCCCTCTGCCTTCCTCTTCCCTCCTCTTGTCACGCTCTTCTTCTCCACCTCACACGCCTCCTCTCCTCAACTCTTCCCGCCTCTTGCCTCCTCTGGCCTCCACTTCCTCAGCCTCCTCTTCTTTCCTCTGCCTCCCTCCTCCTCCTCCTGATCCTCCTTTGCCTGCTTTCTCCTCACTCTTCCTCTCTACTCCTCATCCTCCCCCTCTTCCTCTTGCCTCCTCTTACCTCCTCTAACTCCGTCCTTTAGACTCTTGCCTCCTCCTCCTCCTCTTCACTTCTCCTCCAGGAGGAAAGCGGAGGGAAGAGGAGAAGGAGGCAAGAGCAGGCAAGGAAAAGCAAGCGAAGGCAAGAGGAGGCACGAGGAGCAAGACGCCGTTGCCTTTTGCCTCCTGGTGCCTGCTCTTGCCTGCACTCGCCTCCTCCCTCCTCACCTTCTTTCCCGGGGCTCCCGTTGACTCCACCACCTCCTCCCTCCTTCTCCTACCGCTCCTCTTCCTCTTACATCTTCTTGCCTCCTCTTGCGCCTTACGGCGTCCTCTAGCCTCCTTCTCTTCTTCTGCCTTTTGCCTCAGCCTCCTTTCCCGCCGCGATCCTGCTCTCTCCTCCTCGCGCCTCCTCTTTTGCCTACTCCTCGCGCCTCCTCTTGCCTCCTCTGCCATCTGCTTGCCTCCTCCTCCTGCTTTCTTCTTGCCTCTCCTTGTCTCCTCCTCCTTCACCTCCTCTCGCCGCCTCTCGCCTCCTCGCACCTCCTCTTCTTCGTCTGCCTCTTGCCTCCCGATGCCTCCTCTTGTCTCCTTCTGCTTCAGCTCCTACTCCTCTTCTACCGCCGCCTTGCTCTCTCTCGCCTCCTCCTCCTCTTGCCTCTCCTTGCCTCACCGGCCTTTTGCCTTCTCTTCCTCCACAGCCTCCTGCAGCCTCCTCTTCCCTCCTCTTCCCTCCTACGGCCTACTTCTCCTCTTCCTCTTGCCTTTTCCTACGCAGCCTCCCTTTCCTCTTCCTCCTCTTTGCTCCTCTTTTAGCCTGCTCTCTTCTCCTCCTCCTCCTCCTTCTCCTCGCGCCTCCCATGGCCTCCTATTGCCTCCTCTTGCCTCCTCCTCCTCGCGCCTCTTCTGCCCTCCTCTTCCCTCCTCCTTTTGCGCTTTTGCTTGCCTCCTCCTTTTTTTTGCCTTCTGCCCTGCTCTGACCTCCTCTTGCCTCCTCTTTTGCCCTCCTCCTGCTCTCCACCATTGCCTCCTCCTCCTTCTCCTATTGCCTCCTGCTTCCTCAGCTCGCATCCTCGCCTCTCCTCCTTTTGCGCTTTTCCTTCCCTCCTCCTCCTTTACCTTCTGCCTCCTGCTCTCGCCTCCTCTTGCCTCTCCTTTTGCCCTCCTCCTCGCGCCTCCTCCTCCTCGCGCCTCCTCGCGCCTCTTGGGCCATCCTGCTGCCTCCTCCTCTTCCTCCTCCTGCAGCCTCACCTTGCCTCCTCTTGCCTCATTCTCCTCCTCCTCCTCTTTTCTTCACCTCCCATCCTTTTGCCTTCTCCTTTGCCTCCTTCTCTTCCTCTTCCTCCTATTCCTTCCTCGTTGCTCCTCTTGCCTTTTCCTCCTCCTGCTTTCTCCCATTGCCTCCTCGTCCATACTCCTCCTCCTCTTCCCTCCTAGGGCGCCTTCCTGCCTCTACCTCTTTGGCTCCCTCTTGCCTCCTCCTCCTTTACCTCCTCTCTCCTCCTCTGCCCTCCTCGCGCCTCTACTTTTGCCCTGCCCTCTTCCCTCCTCGCGCCTCCTCCTCCTCCTCCTCTTGCCACCCTTGGCCTCCTGCTACCTCTGCCTCCTAAGACCCCTCTGCCTTCCTCTTCCCTCCTCTTCTCACGCTCTTCTTCTCCACCTCACACGCCTCCTCTCCTCAACTCTTCCCGCCTCTTGCCTCCTCTGGCCTCCACTTCCTCAGCCTCCTCTTCTTTCCTCTGCCTTCTCCTCCTCCTCCTCCTCATCCTCCTTTGCCTGCTTTCTCCTCACTCTTCCTCTCTACTCCTCATCCTCCCCCTCTTCCTCTTGCCTCCTCTTACCTCCTCTAACTCCGTCCTTTAGACTCTTGCCTCCTCCTCCTCCTCTTCACTTCTCCTCCAGGAGGAAAGCGGAGGGAAGAGGAGAAGGAGGCAAGAGCAGGCAAGGAAAAGCAAGCGAAGGCAAGAGGAGGCGCCAGGAGCAAGACGCCGTTGCCTTTTGCCTCCTGGTGCCTGCTCTTGCCTGCACTCGCCTCCTCCCTCCTCACCTTCTTTCCCGGGGCTCCCGTTGACTCCACCACCTCCTCCCTCCTTCTCCTACCGCTCCTCTTCCTCTTACATCTTCTTGCCTCCTCTTGCGCCTTACGGCGTCCTCTAGCCTCCTTCTCTTCTTCTGCCTTTTGCCTCAGCCTCCTTTCCCGCTGTGATCCTGCTCTCTCCTCCTCGCGCCTCCTCTTGCGCCTACTCCTCGCGCCTCCTCTTGCCTCCTCTGCCATCTGCTTGCCTCCTCCTCCTGCTTTTCTTCTTGCCTCTCCTTGTCTCCTCCTCCTTCACCTCCTCTCGCCGCCTCTCGCCTCCTCGCACCTCCTCTTCTTCGTCTGCCTCTTGCCTCCCGATGCCTCCTCTTGTCTCCTTCTCCTGCTTCAGCTCCTACTCCTCTTCTACCGCCGCCTTGCTCTCTCTCGCCTCCTCCTCCTCTTGCCTCTCCTTGCCTCACCGGCCTTTTGCCTTCTCTTCCTCCACAGCCTCCTGCAGCCTCCTCTTCCCTCCTCTTCCCTCCTACGGCCTACTTCTCCTCTTCCTCTTGCCTTTTCCTACGCAGCCTCCCTTTCCTCTTCCTCCTCTTTGCTCCTCTTTTAGCCTGCTCTCTTCTCCTCCTCCTCCCCCGCCTCCTCCTCCTCCTCGCGCCTCCCATTGCCTCCTCTTGCCTCCTCTTCCCTCCTCCTCCTCCTTTTGCGCTTTTGCTTGCCTCCTCCTTTTTTTTGCCTTCTGCCCTGCTCTGACCTCCTCTTGCCTCCTCTTGCCCTCCTCCTGCTCTCCACCATTGCCTCCTCCTCCTTCTCCTATTGCCTCCTGCTTCCTCAGCTCGCATCCTCGCCTCTCTTCCTTTTGCGCTTTTCCTTCCCTCCTCCTCCTTTACCTTCTGCCTCCTGCTCTCGCCTCCTCTTGCCTCTCCTTTTGCCCTCCTCCTCGCGCCTCCTCCTCCTCGCGCCTCCTCGCGCCTCTTGGGCCATCCTGCTGCCTCCTCCTCTTCCTCCTCCTGCAGCCTCACCTTGCCTCCTCTTGCCTCATTCTCCTCCTCCTCCTCTTTTCTTCACCTCCCATCCTTTTGCCTTCTCCTTTGCCTCCTTCTCTTCCTCTTCCTCCTATTCCTTCCTCGTTGCTCCTCTTGCCTTTTCCTCCTCCTGCTTTCTCCCATTGCCTCCTCGTCCATACTCCTCCTCCTCTTCCCTCCTAGGGCGCCTTCCTGCCTCTACCTCTTTGGCTCCCTCTTGCCTCCTCCTCCTTTACCTCCTCTCTCCTCCTCTGCCCTCCTCGCGCCTCTACTTTTGCCCTGCCCTCTTCCCTCCTCGCGCCTCCTCCTCCTCCTCCTCTTGCCACCCTTGGCCTCCTGCTACCTCTGCCTCCTAAGACCCCTCTGCCTTCCTCTTCCCTCCTCTTCTCACGCTCTTCTTCTCCACCTCACACGCCTCCTCTCCTCAACTCTTCCCGCCTCTTGCCTCCTCTGGCCTCCACTTCCTCAGCCTCCTCTTCTTACCTCTGCCTTCCTCTTCCTGATCCTCATCCTCCTTTGCCTGCTTTCTCCTCACTCTTCCTCTCTACTCCTCATCCTCCCCCTCTTCCTCTTGCCTCCTCTTACCTCCTCTAACTCCGTCCTTTAGACTCTTGCCTCCTCCTCCTCCTCTTCACTTCTCCTCCAGGAGGAAAGCGGAGGGAAGAGGAGAAGGAGGCAAGAGCAGGCAAGGAAAAGCAAGCGAAGGCAAGAGGAGGCGCCAGGAGCAAGACGCCGTTGCCTTTTGCCTCCTGGTGCCTGCTCTTGCCTGCACTCGCCTCCTCCCTCCTCACCTTCTTTCCCGGGGCTCCCGTTGACTCCACCACCTCCTCCCTCCTTCTCCTACCGCTCCTCTTCCTCTTACATCTTCTTGCCTCCTCTTGCGCCTTACGGCGTCCTCTAGCCTCCTTCTCTTCTTCTGCCTTTTGCCTCAGCCTCCTTTCCCTCCGCCATCCTGCTCTCTCCTCCTCGCGCCTCCTCTTGCCTCCTCGCTCTTGCCTCCTCGGGCATCCTCTTGCCTCCTCCTCCAGCTTTTCTTCTTGCCTCTTCTTGTCTCCTCCTCCTTCACCTCCTCTCGCCGCCTCTCGCCTCCTCGCACCTCCTCTTCTTCCTCTGCCTCTTGCCTCCCGATGCCTCCTCTTGTCTCCTTCTCCTGCTTCAGCTCCTACTCCTCTTCTACCGCCGCCTTGCTCTCTCTCGCCTCCTCCTCCTCTTGCCTCTCCTTGCCTCACCGGCCTTTTGCCTTCTCTTCCTCCACAGCCTCCTGCAGCCTCCTCTTCCCTCCTCTTCCATCCTACGGCCTACTTCTCCTCTTCCTCTTGCCTTTTCCTACTCAGCCTCCCTTTCCTCTTCCTCCTCTTTGCTCCTCTTTTAGCCTGCTCTCTTCTCCTCCTCCTCCGCTGCCTCCTCCTCCTCCTCACGCCTCCCATGGCCTCCTATTGCCTCCTCTTGCCTCCTCCTCCTCGCGCCTCTTCTGCCCTCCTCTTGCCTCCTCCTTTGGCGCTTTTGCTTGCCTCCTCCTTCTTCTGCCTTCTGGCCTGCTCTGACCTCCTCTTGCCTCCTCTTTTGCCCTCCTCCTGCTCTCCACCATTGCCTCCTCCTCCTTCTCCTATTGCCTCCTGCTACCTCAGCTCGCATCCTCGCCTCTCCTCCTTTTGCGCTTTTCCTTCCCTCCTCCTCCTTTACCTTCTGCCTCCTGCTCTCGCCTCCTCTTGCCTCTCCTTTTGCCCTCCTCCTCGCGCCTCCTCCTCCTCGCGCCTCCTCGCGCCTCTTGGGCCATCCTGCTGCCTCCTCCTCTTCCTCCTCCTGCAGCCTCACCTTGCCTCCTCTTGCCTCATTCTCCTCCTCCTCCTCTTTTCTTCACCTCCCATCCTTTTGCCTTCTCCTTTGCCTCCTTCTCTTCCTCTTCCTCCTATTCCTTCCTCTTTGCTCCTCTTGCCTTTTCCTCCTCCTGCTTTCTCCCATTGCCTCCTCTTCCATACTCCTCCTCCTCTTCCCTCCTAGGGCGCCTTCCTGCCTCTACCTCTTTGGCTCCCTCTTGCCTCCTCCTCCTTTACCTCCTCTCTCCTCCTCTGCCCTCCTCGCGCCTCTACTTTTGCCCTGCCCTCTTCCCTCCTCGCGCCTCCTCCTCCTCCTCCTCTTGCCACCCTTGGCCTCCTGCTACCTCTGCCTCCTAAGACCCCTCTGCCTTCCTCTTCCCTCCTCTTCTCACGCTCTTCTTCTCCACCTCACACGCCTCCTCTCCTCAACTCTTCCCGCCTCTTGCCTCCTCTGGCCTCCACTTCCTCAGCCTCCTCTTCTTTCCTCTGCCTTCCTCTTCCTGATCCTCATCCTCCTTTGCCTGCTTTCTCCTCACTCTTCCTCTCTACTCCTCATCCTCCCCCTCTTCCTCTTGCCTCCTCTTACCTCCTCTAACTCCGTCCTTTAGACTCTTGCCTCCTCCTCCTCCTCTTCACTTCTCCTCCAGGAGGAAAGCGGAGGGAAGAGGAGAAGGAGGCAAGAGCAGGCAAGGAAAAGCAAGCGAAGGCAAGAGGAGGCGCGAGGAGCAAGACGCCGTTGCCTTTTGCCTCCTGGTGCCTGCTCTTGCCTGCACTCGCCTCCTCCCTCCTCACCTTCTTTCCCGGGGCTCCCGTTGACTCCACCACCTCCTCCCTCCTTCTCCTACCGCTCCTCTTCCTCTTACATCTTCTTGCCTCCTCTTGCGCCTTACGGCGTCCTCTAGCCTCCTTCTCTTCTTCTGCCTTTTGCCTCAGCCTCCTTTCCCTCCGCCATCCTGCTCTCTCCTCCTCGCGCCTCCTCTTGCGCCTACTCCTCGCGCCTCCTCTTGCCTCCTCTGCCATCTGCTTGCCTCCTCCTCCTGCTTTTCTTCTTGCCTCTCCTTGTCTCCTCCTCCTTCACCTCCTCTCGCCGCCTCTCGCCTCCTCGCACCTCCTCTTCTTCCTCTGCCTCTTGCCTCCCGATGCCTCCTCTTGTCTCCTTCTCCTGCTTCAGCTCCTACTCCTCTTCTACCGCCGCCTTGCTCTCTCTCGCCTCCTCCTCCTCTTGCCTCTCCTTGCCTCACCGGCCTTTTGCCTTCTCTTCCTCCACAGCCTCCTGCAGCCTCCTCTTCCCTCCTCTTCCATCCTACGGCCTACTTCTCCTCTTCCTCTTGCCTTTTCCTACTCAGCCTCCCTTTCCTCTTCCTCCTCTTTGCTCCTCTTTTAGCCTGCTCTCTTCTCCTCCTCCTCCGCTGCCTCCTCCTCCTCCTCACGCCTCCCATGGCCTCCTATTGCCTCCTCTTGCCTCCTCCTCCTCGCGCCTCTTCTGCCCTCCTCTTGCCTCCTCCTTTGGCGCTTTTGCTTGCCTCCTCCTTCTTCTGCCTTCTGGCCTGCTCTGACCTCCTCTTGCCTCCTCTTTTGCCCTCCTCCTGCTCTCGACCGTTGCCTCCTCCTCCTTCTCCTATTGCCTCCTGCTACCTCAGCTCGCATCCTCGCCTCTCCTCCTTTTGCGCTTTTCCTTCCCTCCTCCTCCTTTACCTTCTGCCTCCTGCTCTCGCCTCCTCTTGCCTCTCCTTTTGCCCTCCTCCTCGCGCCTCCTCCTCCTCGCGCCTCCTCGCGCCTCTTGGGCCATCCTGCTGCCTCCTCCTCTTCCTCCTCCTGCAGCCTCACCTTGCCTCCTCTTGCCTCATTCTCCTCCTCCTCCTCTTTTCTTCACCTCCCATCCTTTTGCCTTCTCCTTTGCCTCCTTCTCTTCCTCTTCCTCCTATTCCTTCCTCGTTGCTCCTCTTGCCTTTTCCTCCTCCTGCTTTCTCCCATTGCCTCCTCGTCCATACTCCTCCTCCTCTTCCCTCCTAGGGCGCCTTCCTGCCTCTACCTCTTTGCCTCCCTCTTGCCTCCTCCTCCTTTACCTCCTCTCTCCTGCTCTGCCCTCCTCGCGCCTCTACTTTTGCCCTGCCCTCTTCCCTCCTCGCGCCTCCTCCTCCTCCTCCTCTTGCCACCCTTGGCCTCCTGCTACCTCTGCCTCCTAAGACCCCTCTGCCTTCCTCTTCCCTCCTCTTGTCACGCTCTTCTTCTCCACCTCACACGCCTCCTCTCCTCAACTCTTCCTGCCTCTTGCCTCCTCTGGCCTCCACTTCCTCAGCCTCCTCTTCTTTCCTCTGCCTTCCTCTTCCTGATCCTCATCCTCCTTTGCCTGCTTTCTCCTCACTCTTCCTCTCTACTCCTCATCCTCCCCCTCTTCCTCTTGCCTCCTCTTACCTCCTCTAACTCCGTCCTTTAGACTCTTGCCTCCTCCTCCTCCTCTTCACTTCTCCTCCAGGAGGAAAGCGGAGGGAAGAGGAGAAGGAGGCAAGAGCAGGCAAGGAAAAGCAAGCGAAGGCGCGAGGAGCAAGACGCCGTTGCCTTTTGCCTCCTGGTGCCTGCTCTTGCCTGCACTCGCCTCCTCCCTCCTCACCTTCTTTCCCGGGGCTCCCGTTGACTCCACCACCTCCTCCCTCCTTCTCCTACCGCTCCTCTTCCTCTTACATCTTCTTGCCTCCTCTTGCGCCTTACGGCGTCCTCTAGCCTCCTTCTCTTCTTCTGCCTTTTGCCTCAGCCTCCTTTCCCGCTGTGATCCTGCTCTCTCCTCCTCGCGCCTCCTCTTGCGCCTACTCCTCGCGCCTCCTCTTGCCTCCTCTGCCATCTGCTTGCCTCCTCCTCCTGCTTTTCTTCTTGCCTCTCCTTGTCTCCTCCTCCTTCACCTCCTCTCGCCGCCTCTCGCCTCCTCGCACCTCCTCTTCTTCCTCTGCCTCTTGCCTCCCGATGCCTCCTCTTGTCTCCTTCTGCTTCAGCTCCTACTCCTCTTCTACCGCCGCCTTGCTCTCTCTCGCCTCCTCCTCCTCTTGCCTCTCCTTGCCTCACCGGCCTTTTGCCTTCTCTTCCTCCACAGCCTCCTGCAGCCTCCTCTTCCCTCCTCTTCCCTCCTACGGCCTACTTCTCCTCTTCCTCTTGCCTTTTCCTACGCAGCCTCCCTTTCCTCTTCCTCCTCTTTGCTCCTCTTTTAGCCTGCTCTCTTCTCCTCCCCCGCCTCCTCCTCCTCCTCGCGCCTCCCATTGCCTCCTCTTGCCTCCTCTTCCCTCCTCCTTTTGCGCTTTTGCTTGCCTCCTCCTTTTTTTTGCCTTCTGCCCTGCTCTGACCTCCTCTTGCCTCCTCTTGCCCTCCTCCTGCTCTCCACCATTGCCTCCTCCTCCTTCTCCTATTGCCTCCTGCTTCCTCAGCTCGCATCCTCGCCTCTCTTCCTTTTGCGCTTTTCCTTCCCTCCTCCTCCTTTACCTTCTGCCTCCTGCTCTCGCCTCCTCTTGCCTCTCCTTTTGCCCTCCTCCTCGCGCCTCCTCGCGCCTCTTGGGCCATCCTGCTGCCTCCTCCTCTTCCTCCTCCTGCAGCCTCACCTTGCCTCCTCTTGCCTCATTCTCCTCCTCCTCCTCTTTTCTTCACCTCCCATCCTTTTGCCTTCTCCTTTGCCTCCTTCTCTTCCTCTGCCTCCTATTCCTTCCTCGTTGCTCCTCTTGCCTTTTCCTCCTCCTGCTTTCTCCCATTGCCTCCTCGTCCATACTCCTCCTCCTCTTCCCTCCTAGGGCGCCTTCCTGCCTCTACCTCTTTGGCTCCCTCTTGCCTCCTCCTCCTTTACCTCCTCTCTCCTCCTCTGCCCTCCTCGCGCCTCTACTTTTGCCCTGCCCTCTTCCCTCCTCGCGCCTCCTCCTCCTCCTCCTCTTGCCACCCTTGGCCTCCTGCTACCTCTGCCTCCTAAGACCCCTCTGCCTTCCTCTTCCCTCCTCTTCTCACGCTCTTCTTCTCCACCTCACACGCCTCCTCTCCTCAACTCTTCCTGCCTCTTGCCTCCTCTGGCCTCCACTTCCTCAGCCTCCTCTTCTTTCCTCTGCCTTCCTCCTCCTCCTCCTCCTCATCCTCCTTTGCCTGCTTTCTCCTCACTCTTCCTCTCTACTCCTCATCCTCCCCCTCTTCCTCTTGCCTCCTCTTACCTCCTCTAACTCCGTCCTTTAGACTCTTGCCTCCTCCTCCTCCTCTTCACTTCTCCTCCAGGAGGAAAGCGGAGGGAAGAGGAGAAGGAGGCAAGAGCAGGCAAGGAAAAGCAAGCGAAGGCAAGAGGAGGCACGAGGAGCAAGACGCCGTTGCCTTTTGCCTCCTGGTGCCTGCTCTTGCCTGCACTCGCCTCCTCCCTCCTCACCTTCTTTCCCGGGGCTCCCGTTGACTCCACCACCTCCTCCCTCCTTCTCCTACCGCTCCTCTTCCTCTTACATCTTCTTGCCTCCTCTTGCGCCTTACGGCGTCCTCTAGCCTCCTTCTCTTCTTCTGCCTTTTGCCTCAGCCTCCTTTCCCGCTGTGATCCTGCTCTCTCCTCCTCGCGCCTCCTCTTGCGCCTACTCCTCGCGCCTCCTCTTGCCTCCTCGGGCATCCTCTTGCCTCCTCCTCCAGCTTTTCTTCTTGCCTCTTCTTGTCTCCTCCTCCTTCACCTCCTCTCGCCGCCTCTCGCCTCCTCGCACCTCCTCTTCTTCCTCTGCCTCTTGCCTCCCGATGCCTCCTCTTGTCTCCTTCTCCTGCTTCAGCTCCTACTCCTCTTCTACCGCCGCCTTGCTCTCTCTCGCCTCCTCCTCCTCCTCTTGCCTCTCCTTGCCTCACCGGCCTTTTGCCTTCTCTTCCTCCACAGCCTCCTGCAGCCTCCTCTTCCCTCCTCTTCCCTCCTACGGCCTACTTCTCCTCTTCCTCTTGCCTTTTCCTACTCAGCCTCCCTTTCCTCTTCCTCCTCTTTGCTCCTCTTTTAGCCTGCTCTCTTCTCCTCCTCCTCCTCCTCCTCCTCGCGCCTCCCATTGCCTCCTATTGCCTCCTCTTGCCTCCTCCTCCTCGCGCCTCTTCTGCCCTCCTCTTCCCTCCTCCTTTTGCGCTTTTGCTTGCCTCCTCCTTTTTTTTGCCTTCTGCCCTGCTCTGACCTCCTCTTGCCTCCTCTTGCCCTCCTCCTGCTCTCCACCATTGCCTCCTCCTCCTTCTCCTATTGCCTCCTGCTACCTCAGCTCGCATCCTCGCCTCTCTTCCTTTTGCGCTTTTCCTTCCCTCCTCCTCCTTTACCTTCTGCCTCCTGCTCTCGCCTCCTCTTGCCTCTCCTTTTGCCCTCCTCCTCGCGCCTCCTCGCGCCTCTTGGGCCATCCTGCTGCCTCCTCCTCTTCCTCCTCCTGCAGCCTCACCTTGCCTCCTCTTGCCTCATTCTCCTCCTCCTCCTCTTTTCTTCACCTCCCATCCTTTTGCCTTCTCCTTTGCCTCCTTCTCTTCCTCTTCCTCCTATTCCTTCCTCGTTGCTCCTCTTGCCTTTTCCTCCTCCTGCTTTCTCCCATTGCCTCCTCGTCCATACTCCTCCTCCTCTTCCCTCCTAGGGCGCCTTCCTGCCTCTACCTCTTTGGCTCCCTCTTGCCTCCTCCTCCTTTACCTCCTCTCTCCTCCTCTGCCCTCCTCGCGCCTCTACTTTTGCCCTGCCCTCTTCCCTCCTCGCGCCTCCTCCTCCTCCTCCTCTTGCCACCCTTGGCCTCCTGCTACCTCTGCCTCCTAAGACCCCTCTGCCTTCCTCTTCCCTCCTCTTCTCACGCTCTTCTTCTCCACCTCACACGCCTCCTCTCCTCAACTCTTCCCGCCTCTTGCCTCCTCTGGCCTCCACTTCCTCAGCCTCCTCTTCTTACCTCTGCCTTCCTCTTCCTGATCCTCATCCTCCTTTGCCTGCTTTCTCCTCACTCTTCCTCTCTACTCCTCATCCTCCCCCTCTTCCTCTTGCCTCCTCTTACCTCCTCTAACTCCGTCCTTTAGACTCTTGCCTCCTCCTCCTCCTCTTCACTTCTCCTCCAGGAGGAAAGC
Organism: Nipponia nippon; assembly: GCF_047370975.1. Classification (NCBI taxonomy): domain Eukaryota; kingdom Metazoa; phylum Chordata; class Aves; order Pelecaniformes; family Threskiornithidae; genus Nipponia; species Nipponia nippon. The sequence continues at coordinate 167,524 of NW_028262396.1, read as the reverse complement.
GGAGGGAAGAGGAGAAGGAGGCAAGAGCAGGCAAGGAAAAGCAAGCGAAGGCGCGAGGAGCAAGACGCCGTTGCCTTTTGCCTCCTGGTGCCTGCTCTTGCCTGCACTCGCCTCCTCCCTCCTCACCTTCTTTCCCGGGGCTCCCGTTGACTCCACCACCTCCTCCCTCCTTCTCCTACCGCTCCTCTTCCTCTTACATCTTCTTGCCTCCTCTTGCGCCTTACGGCGTCCTCTAGCCTCCTTCTCTTCTTCTGCCTTTTGCCTCAGCCTCCTTTCCCGCTGTGATCCTGCTCTCTCCTCCTCGCGCCTCCTCTTGCGCCTACTCCTCGCGCCTCCTCTTGCCTCCTCTGCCATCTGCTTGCCTCCTCCTCCTGCTTTTCTTCTTGCCTCTCCTTGTCTCCTCCTCCTTCACCTCCTCTCGCCGCCTCTCGCCTCCTCGCACCTCCTCTTCTTCCTCTGCCTCTTGCCTCCCGATGCCTCCTCTTGTCTCCTTCTCCTGCTTCAGCTCCTACTCCTCTTCTACCGCCGCCTTGCTCTCTCTCGCCTCCTCCTCCTCCTCTTGCCTCTCCTTGCCTCACCGGCCTTTTGCCTTCTCTTCCTCCACAGCCTCCTGCAGCCTCCTCTTCCCTCCTCTTCCCTCCTACGGCCTACTTCTCCTCTTCCTCTTGCCTTTTCCTACTCAGCCTCCCTTTCCTCTTCCTCCTCTTTGCTCCTCTTTTAGCCTGCTCTCTTCTCCACCTCCTCCTCCTCCTCCTCGCGCCTCCCATTGCCTCCTATTGCCTCCTCTTGCCTCCTCCTCCTCGCGCCTCTTCTGCCCTCCTCTTGCCTCCTCCTTTGGCGCTTTTGCTTGCCTCCTCCTTCTTCTGCCTTCTGGCCTGCTCTGACCTCCTCTTGCCTCCTCTTTTGCCCTCCTCCTGCTCTCCACCATTGCCTCCTCCTCCTTCTCCTATTGCCTCCTGCTACCTCAGCTCGCATCCTCGCCTCTCCTCCTTTTGCGCTTTTCCTTCCCTCCTCCTCCTTTACCTTCTGCCTCCTGCTCTCGCCTCCTCTTGCCTCTCCTTTTGCCCTCCTCCTCGCGCCTCCTCCTCCTCGCGCCTCCTCGCGCCTCTTGGGCCATCCTGCTGCCTCCTCCTCTTCCTCCTCCTGCAGCCTCACCTTGCCTCCTCTTGCCTCATTCTCCTCCTCCTCCTCTTTTCTTCACCTCCCATCCTTTTGCCTGCTCCTTTGCCTCCTTCTCTTCCTCTGCCTCCTATTCCTTCCTCTTTGCTCCTCTTGCCTTTTCCTCCTCCTGCTTTCTCCCATTGCCTCCTCGTCCATACTCCTCCTCCTCTTCCCTCCTAGGGCGCCTTCCTGCCTCTACCTCTTTGGCTCCCTCTTGCCTCCTCCTCCTTTACCTCCTCTCTCCTCCTCTGCCCTCCTCGCGCCTCTACTTTTGCCCTGCCCTCTTCCCTCCTCGCGCCTCCTCCTCCTCCTCCTCTTGCCACCCTTGGCCTCCTGCTACCTCTGCCTCCTAAGACCCCTCTGCCTTCCTCTTCCCTCCTCTTCTCACGCTCTTCTTCTCCACCTCACACGCCTCCTCTCCTCAACTCTTCCCGCCTCTTGCCTCCTCTGGCCTCCACTTCCTCAGCCTCCTCTTCTTTCCTCTGCCTTCCTCTTCCTGATCCTCATCCTCCTTTGCCTGCTTTCTCCTCACTCTTCCTCTCTACTCCTCATCCTCCCCCTCTTCCTCTTGCCTCCTCTTACCTCCTCTAACTCCGTCCTTTAGACTCTTGCCTCCTCCTCCTCCTCTTCACTTCTCCTCCAGGAGGAAAGCGGAGGGAAGAGGAGAAGGAGGCAAGAGCAGGCAAGGAAAAGCAAGCGAAGGCAAGAGGAGGCGCCAGGAGCAAGACGCCGTTGCCTTTTGCCTCCTGGTGCCTGCTCTTGCCTGCACTCGCCTCCTCCCTCCTCAGCTTCTTTCCCGGGGCTCCCGTTGACTCCACCACCTCCTCCCTCCTTCTCCTACCGCTCCTCTTCCTCTTACATCTTCTTGCCTCCTCTTGCGCCTTACGGCGTCCTCTAGCCTCCTTCTCTTCTTCTGCCTTTTGCCTCAGCCTCCTTTCCCTCCGCCATCCTGCTCTCTCCTCCTCGCGCCTCCTCTTGCGCCTACTCCTCGCGCCTCCTCTTGCCTCCTCTGCCATCTGCTTGCCTCCTCCTCCTGCTTTTCTTCTTGCCTCTTCTTGTCTCCTCCTCCTTCACCTCCTCTCTCCGCCTCTCGCCTCCTCGCACCTCCTCTTCTTCGTCTGCCTCTTGCCTCCCGATGCCTCCTCTTGTCTCCTTCTGCTTCAGCTCCTACTCCTCTTCTACCGCCGCCTTGCTCTCTCTCGCCTCCTCCTCCTCTTGCCTCTCCTTGCCTCAACGGCCTTTTGCCTTCTCTTCCTCCACAGCCTCCTGCAGCCTCCTCTTCCCTCCTCTTCCATCCTACGGCCTACTTCTCCTCTTCCTCTTGCCTTTTCCTACTCAGCCTCCCTTTCCTCTTCCTCCTCTTTGCTCCTCTTTTAGCCTGCTCTCTTCTCCTCCTCCTCCCCCGCCTCCTCCTCCTCCTCGCGCCTCCCATTGCCTCCTATTGCCTCCTCTTGCCTCCTCCTCCTCGCACCTCTTCTGCCCTCCTCTTGCCTCCTCCTTTGGCGCTTTTGCTTGCCTCCTCCTTCTTCTGCCTTCTGCCCTGCTCTGACCTCCTCTTGCCTCCTCTTTTGCCCTCCTCCTGCTCTCCACCATTGCCTCCTCCTCCTTCTCCTATTGCCTCCTGCTACCTCAGCTCGCATCCTCGCCTCTCCTCCTTTTGCGCTTTTCCTTCCCTCCTCCTCCTTTACCTTCTGCCTCCTGCTCTCGCCTCCTCTTGCCTCTCCTTTTGCCCTCCTCCTCGCGCCTCCTCCTCCTCGCGCCTCCTCGCGCCTCTTGGGCCATCCTGCTGCCTCCTCCTCTTCCTCCTCCTGCAGCCTCACCTTGCCTCCTCTTGCCTCATTCTCCTCCTCCTCCTCTTTTCTTCACCTCCCATCCTTTTGCCTTCTCCTTTGCCTCCTTCTCTTCCTCTGCCTCCTATTCCTTCCTCTTTGCTCCTCTTGCCTTTTCCTCCTCCTGCTTTCTCCCATTGCCTCCTCTTCCATACTCCTCCTCCTCTTCCCTCCTAGGGCGCCTTCCTGCCTCTACCTCTTTGGCTCCCTCTTGCCTCCTCCTCCTTTACCTCCTCTCTCCTCCTCTGCCCTCCTCGCGCCTCTACTTTTGCCCTGCCCTCTTCCCTCCTCGCGCCTCCTCCTCCTCCTCCTCTTGCCACCCTTGGCCTCCTGCTACCTCTGCCTCCTAAGACCCCTCTGCCTTCCTCTTCCCTCCTCTTCTCACGCTCTTCTTCTCCACCTCACACGCCTCCTCTCCTCAACTCTTCCCGCCTCTTGCCTCCTCTGGCCTCCACTTCCTCAGCCTCCTCTTCTTTCCTCTGCCTTCCTCCTCCTCCTCCTCATCCTCCTTTGCCTGCTTTCTCCTCACTCTTCCTCTCTACTCCTCATCCTCCCCCTCTTCCTCTTGCCTCCTCTTACCTCCTCTAACTCCGTCCTTTAGACCCTTGCCTCCTCCTCCTCCTCTTCCCTTCTCCTCCAGGAGGAAAGCGGAGGGAAGAGGAGAAGGACGCAAGAGCAGGCAAGGAAAAGCAAGCAAATGTATGAAGAGGAGATTGCACGCAGAGGCAAGAGGAGGTAACATGAGGAGGAAGAAGAGGAGGAGGCAAGAGCAGGGGGAAGTGGAGGAGGGAGAGGAAGCAAGAGCAGGAGGTGGAGGAGGAGGCAAGAGCATTCCAGAAGAAGCAGGAGGAAGCAAGAGGAGGACAGAGAGGAGGAGGAGGAGGAGGAAGCGTGAGAGTTAGGCAAGAGGAGGGAATATGAGCAGGATTGATGAGTAGGAGGCGACGAGAGTAAAGAGGAGTAAGATGAAGAGGCAAGAGGAGGGAAGAGGAGGCAAGAGGATGATGCACCAAAAGGAGGCGAAAGGAGGAGGCAGAGGCAGAGGCCAAAAGAGGCAAGAGGAATCAAGAGGAAGAGGCTGAGGTGGCAGAGGAGGAGAAGAAAGAGGAAGAGGAGGAGGAGAAGGCAAGAGGAGGCCACAGGAGGCAGAGGAGGAGGAGGCAAGAAGGAGCAGGACTGGGACTTATTCCCAGGGATTATCCGTGGCACAGACTCAGCATCATCCCCTGTCTTTCTGCTCCGTCTCTCTACTCTGACCACAGGGAAGAGTGAAGCCCTAGGGTGGGCTGCTTGCTTTCTCAGGCTGGATCTGGACTTGATTTCTCTCCCGGTTTGTCAAGAAGCTGCTCTGGGCTCATGGGGTGGTCTTGGTTGAGCTGCTATGATGCTCGGGAAGGGTTCGTTCCTCAGGGCCCAGGCTCTCAGCAGGACTGAACCCCTGCAGCGCGAGAGGGACCAGGACACCAGCCTGCCTTGTCCAGCTTCAGCTGTCCCAGGATGCCATCAGACACAGCTCCCCAGATAGCCATGATCTCTGGAAAGCAAGGGAAAGAGGTCTCAGGTCCTGGGCTGGCCAGCTCATAGACTCTCAGCAAGCTCCTTGCCCAGGCGATGACAGACGCTGGTGTACACAAAGAGCCCAGAAAAACACTGCCATGGCTGTGGAGCTGGGCTGTGCCCCTATTTCAGAATGCCAGCTCACAGAGAAAGCTGGCCCTCAGTGGTCCCACTTTTGAGGGGACCGAGCCATGCCCAAAGGAGCTTTGATACCCAGGGCAGCCCCACTGCCAGGACCTGCACTCCTGGCAGCCACATTGTGCCCCGAGCCCGGTGGGATCCTCAGGCAGGGCTCTCGTGGCAGCCCCCAGCCCTCTCCAGCCACCCCCACAGCCCAGCAATTCCAGCTTTTGGCAGCTGACAGCCCTGATGCGACCCCTCAGGAAGGAGCTCCCCAAACCCTCACCCTTGCTGCAGAGCTGCTGCAGAACAAGCAGCTCAGCTTCAAGCTGACGGCCATGGTGCAGCAGCCCTCCATCGCGCTTGCTGCTTGCCCTCGGCTCAGGAAAAGGGACGCTCTTCCCGCCTCCTCACCCAAAACTCCTCTCTGACCTGCTCCTTCTCCTGTCTGTCAGCGAGGGTCCCCCAGCCCATCCCTGCTGCCTCCCGACCCTGCTCCCAGCCGTGGAGCAGCTCTCAAGGGCAGCGGTGGGGAGACCCTGAGCAGTGCCCAGCAGCACCCAGGCCTCGCTGGCAAGTGCCGGCACTGCCGTGGCACCGGGGAGACCTCCCTGTCATGCAGTGCATCCCCCTGTGACATCAGCCCACATCATCTGAAGGGCCATTATGACATGAGCAGGGAGATGGCACAACAGGGGAGAGAGGCGAGAGATCTTCCCTCTTGTCCTGAGAAACAGGCACCCCCTTTCTCCCAAGTCCTCTGCCAAAAATTGCATCTGCCCCCCTGCACCAACATGTCTCTGCTACTGGGAGCCCGTCCGGGCAGGCGGGGTTTGGGGTTGGCTGCAGTCGGGCTGTTTCCAAGAGATGGGATTGAAGGCCTGTGGCATAAAACAGCCCCTCCCGTGTTACTGAACACTCTCTGCTTTGTGTCGCTCTCATGGTAGGAGTAGCACATGCTTCACTGCACTCGTTTGGGCTGGGATGGAGTTCATCTTCTTCATGGCAGCCCAGATGGGGCTGTGTTTTGGTTCTGTGACCAAAACAGTCCTGATAAAACACGGATGTTTCAGCTGTTGCTGAACAGTGCTTGCACAGCATCAAGGGCTTCTCTCTTCCTCGCTCTGACCCACCGGTGAGTAGGCTGGGCGTGGGCAAGAAGCTGCGAGGGGCCATAGCCAGGACAGCTGACCCCAACAGACCAAAGGGATATTCCGTACCAGATGACATCGTGCTCAGCAATAAAGCTGGGGAAAGAAGGAGTAAGGCAGGGGAGGTGGTATGTTTGGGGCTATGATGTTTGTCTTCCCAGCTAATTCCCTCAGATACTGCATACGCCCCTCAGCAGGGGTCCACTTGACTTGGTCATTTGCACCATCTTCTTTGAAGGGATACCTTTCCTTCACGCTCAGCTGGAGCCGACTGTAGGGGTAACTGATAGAGTTGGGGCTTGGGTCTCCGGTTTGGTCAGCTGGGGTCAGCGGTCCCAGCTGTGTCCCCTCCCAACTTCTCGAGCACCCCCAGCCTGCTCACTGGCAGGGCACTGCGAGAAGCAGAAAAGGCCTCCCTGCTATCTAAGTAAGAACTGTTCAGCGATAAGCAAAACACCCCTGTGGTATCCACACTGGTGTAGGAGCAAATCCACAACAGAGCACCGTACCCGCTGCAGATGCAGTTAAAATTAAAGATGCAGCTGCAGATGGAGATACCATTGCAGATCCTGATGCAGAGAGCACGGCAGATGCAGATATCAGTGCAGATTCCACAGCAGGTGGAGACACCGCTGGGGACGCAGATACCACTGCAGACGCAGAGACAATTGCAGGTGCCAACACAGATGCAAATACCATGGCAGAGGGAGACACCTCTGCAGATACTGATACGTGTCCACTCACAGAAGCCATTACAAGTACACGTGCAGATACAGATACCATTGCCAAGACAGATACAGTTACAGGTACAATTACGGGTACAGCCAGCATACGAGAGACAGATGCTGGTCCCATCAGAAATACAGCTATTAAGAGCATCACAAGTACCATCACAGATACCGATACCATTACAGACACCCATTAAATATGCAGATACAATGAGAGTTACTGGCACGAAATATTGGAGATCCTGTTACAGACTCCACTGCAGATGCCATAGCAGATGCAGATGCCATTGCAGACGTGACTGCAGATGAAGATGCCATGGCAGATGCAGACACCATTGCAGAGACCGTTCCAGATCACACTGCAGATGCAGATGAGATTTTAGATGGAACTGCAGATGGAGATGCCACTGAAGATGCTGATGCCATTGCAGGTGCCATTGCAAATGAAGCATTTGAAGGTGCTGATGCCATTGCAGATACAGGTGCCAGGGCAGATACCATTGGAGATACCACTGCAGTGGCAGACACCATTGCAGAAGCAGATGTTACTGCAGGTGCCATTGCAGATGCAGACACCCATGCAAATGCAGAAAGAGTGGCAAATGCCATTGCAGATGCAGATACCACGCAGATGCCATGGCAGTTTCAGTCCATGCTCCGATAGCACTGAAGGTGCCATTGAAGATACCACAGCAAATGCCATTGCAGAGACCACTCCAGATGCAGATACCACTGCAGATGCCATTGCAGATGCAGAGAGCATTGCAGATGCAGACGCCATTGCAGATGCAGATACCACTGTAGGAGCAATTCCAGAAGCTCTTAGCAATGTGTATGCCGTTGCAGATTCCATTACAGACGCAGATACCACAGCAGGTGCAGATGCCATTGCAGATGGCATTGCAGAATGAATCAGCATTGCAGACACCCTTGCGGGTGGCATTGCTGAGGCACAATGCATTCCTCAGAACATCACAGATGGAGATAGCAATGCACATGGCATTGCAGAGGCACATGCCATTGCAGACGGTGTTGCAGATGCAGCTAGAGTGGCAGAAGAACATCTGATTGCATGAGGATACCATTGAAGACACCATTGCAGATGCTACTGCAGGTGCAGGTATGACCACAGACGCCATTGCAGATGCATGCAAGAATTCAGAGAGAAATGCCATTCCACATGCAGACACCACTGCAGACGCTGTTGCAGATGCAGATACCATTGCAGATCCAATACTGCGTTCCAGGTGGCACTGAAGAATTGCAGGCACCATTGCAGATGCAGTATCATTGCAGATACAGTAACGGGCCGAAGGACGGGTAGAGCTACAGACGCCATTCGAGACACGCGTGCTGGCACCATTAGAAATGCAGGTACCAGTACCATCACAGCGACCGACAGAATTGCATACACAGATTCACATTGAACTGCTGATACAATTGCAAATACAGGCACAGAACAGACACCATTCCAGATAAAGGTACAGTTACACACACAATTGACGGTACAAGGACAGTCTCCCTTGCAAGTGCACATTCAGTTACACCACCACCAAGAGCAGCTACAGCAAGTGACGCCACTACTGACTGAGGTACCACGACAGACAAAGGAACCCTTACACATAAAGACACCGATACAACTGCAGCTGCTGTTACACACAGATGTGCTGTTACACGCAGAGGTACAGATACATATACAGATAACTACACAGACAGTCACCGACAGGGCGGTGGATGAGGATGCCGACATGGATACAAAGACAAGGACGGACACGGGTGCAGTTACAGAGACGGACACAAATACCCACAGAGGTACAAGCAGAGACAGAACTCCAGCTCCAGACTCCGCAACACACACAGATACAATTGCTGATCCAGAGACAGCTGGAGGTACGGATACAATTACACTTACAGACAGCATTACACATACAGATACCACTACACATACCGATACACAGAGAGAAGGTGCCACTGAACATACCACTGCAGGTGGCATTGCAGGTTCGGATGCCAGGGCAGGCACCATTTCAGATGCACGTACCGCTGCTGAGAACCCTGCAGATGCCATTGGCAAATAACGCTTCAGGTGCAGGTGCCACTGGCATTGAAGAAACCATTGCTGGTGCCACTGCAGATACTCATCCCATTGCAGATAGCGACAGCATTGCACTTACCCAGGCAGCTACCAATACCATTGCAGATGCCTCTACCACTACTCTTACAGCTCCTGATACCAGTACAGAGACCGCGATACCATTACACACAGTCACACCCATACCCAGACCGCCAGCGGTACAGAGACCATTAGAGAGAGCCGTTCTGCTACTATTTCAGCTAGCGAGAGAATGACTCACGCGCCTACAGAAACCAAATACACAGACACCTACAGAAACCATTGCAAGTCCACCTGCAGGTACAGGTACCATTCCCTATGCAGGTGCAGGTACAGGCAGAGTTACAGGTACAGCCAGAGATACCAGTAGGGGCACAGATACTACTGGCACCATCACCACCACAGGTACCAGCACCATCGCGCATACCACTGCATAAGCTAGTTTAATTACAGATACAGATGCCCATGGAATTTCAGATACAATTGCAGATACAGGCACAAAATCCATAAAGTTCCAGATACAATGGCAGATAAAGATATAAATAAACAGTACAAAGTGCACTCCCAGGCACCATTACACGAATACCACCGCAGATGCAATTACAAGTACAGATACAATTACACATAGAAGTACAGATACAATGAGAGTCCATTCTCCAGGGGACAGAGTTACCATTCCAAGTGAAGCTATTCATACAAATACAATTGTAGACATTGAGACAAATACAATTGTAGGCTCAGATACAGGTGCTATTACACATGCAGGCACTCATACAGTTACCATTACAGACAGACACCAATACTAACATAGAGACACCAATGCCGACACCTGCAACTGCATCTGAAATTGTATCTGCATCTGCCATTGTAACTTCAATGGAATCTGCATCTCTTCTGGCATCTGCAGCAGCACCTGCAGCTGTCCCTCCATCTGCAGTGATTCCTGCAATGGCACCTGCCTCTGAAATACTACCTGCATCTGCAATGTTATCTGCACTGGCATCCGAACCTTCAATCCTATCTGCATCTGCAACGCTATCTGCAATGGTATCTGCACCTGCAACGCCATCTGCACTGGAGAGTTGCAGACAACGGTACGGTTGCACACACACCATTCCAGATGCAGATACCTTCGTAGATGCCACGGCAGATCCAAATACCATTGCAGATGCAGAGGCCATTGCAGATACTGATCCCGTTGCAGATATCGACAGCATTCCACATACCGATGCAGACAGCGACACCATTACAGATACACTCACAGCACACCGAGGCATTATCCCCTGCTCAGCACTGCTCAGACCACATATGCAACACCGTGCCGCCTACGGGGCTTCCTCCCTCCACACCCACACGTTCCCCCCATCCCGATACAGGACAGACATCCACCAGCTGCAGCCAGGACGCGGGAGCACTCCCCACCCAGGGAGAGGCCGAGGGCACGGGGTGGCTCAGGAGAGGGCTCCAGGGCTCGTCACAGCCCGCCAGGACCTTCAGCCAGGCTCTTCGTCCTGCTAGGGGGCAGGAGGAGGAGACACCACGGCCACAGTGGAGAGGAGAGACCCGGCAATGCCCCTCTAGCCTGCTGCTGGCCTAGCAGCAGCTCCAGCTGAAGGCACCTCACAAACACCCACCCAGCCACAAGCTTGCTGCTGGCCTATCACCTGCAGGGACAGAAGTGACCTCACAAGCATCTTCCAAGCCACGGGCCTACTCCTACCCTATCAGCATCTCCAGCAGAAGTGACCTCACCAGCCCCGCCCCAGCCCTCCCCTCGCTGCTGGCCCCTTGCCTGCCCCCCAACCGGCCTCTCCTCTGCCCCCCAGCTCCCTCCTCTCTGCGCTGTCACTGGCAGGCACTGAGCACCTCACTGCCACCTGCTGCTCCTGATCAATCAGCTTCCTCCCACGCAAGTGACCTCACCGCACCCCAGCAATGTCACCTTCCACCCCGCTCCCCCATCCCCTCTCCTGGCCTCTGCCTCCGGCTCTCACAGTCCCTGCCCTCCTCCTGCCTCCCCAGGGGCCGAGGAGCTCAGAGCTGGGGGAAAGGGGGCACAGCGCTGCTCAAGAAACCTTCTGCTGGGGATTCGCAGGTTGAGTCCTGCTCGTAAAGGAGGCACGCTCGTCTCTGTGAGGAAGAAAACACCCTCCTGACCACTGCAACACTCTGACTCCCAGCCCACACTGCCTTTGGTGGGGAGGGACCAAAGAAATCCCTTCATTGCCTCCGACACTCAAACGGCTTCAACACGGACGCGACTAGAGTTGTCCCGACCCTGTTGCAGAAGCGGGTAAGGAGCCAACAACCGCAGCGTCTGTATCTCCAGACCCCGCTGCAGAAAACGCTCTGCCCTTGCTCTTTGCAGAGACGCCGCTTCCTCAGCAGCGGGGGACGGGCGTGAGCCAGGCAACACCGAAAACAGTAAAAGCAGGGGCAGGCCAGTGCTATTGGTCAGCATGCTCCCGCTGCCCCAGGGGCTGGGAAATGGAGCGGCCAGAGCATACAGGTGCGTCTGATTGCAAAAATCAGAAGTAAAAAGAAAAAAACCAAACAACTTTGGCAATCTGAAGTTCTGGTCAAAATGACACCTCCTGTCTTAATCCAAAATAACCCTGTCCATGTTTGCTTTCTTCCCAAAAGGCCAAATTAAAAAAGAAAAATAAATAACTAAAAAGAAGCCAAGAATATTATGCAGTGCAGATTATATTCCAAGATTTAGTAACTTGTAGGCAGACGCAGATGCCACTGCAGATGCAGATACCATTGCAGCTACCACTGTAGATGTAGATACCATCTGAGACGCCATTTCAGCTGCAGATACCATTACAGATTAAGATTACACGGCAGAGGTAAATGCCACTGCAGGTGCAGATACAACTGCAGAGGCAGGTACCACTGCAGATGACGATACCATTGCAGTTATCGTTGCACATACCATTATGCCAAACTTTTTCTATTCAAAGACTTTGTAACTTGCATCCAAGCTCGGTCCTCCCGAGAATCTTCTGCTCTATCTTCTCCCCCATCTCCTTCTGCCATCAGCCACAGAAAGAAGTTTCTCTCAAGGGCTTGAGCAATTTGACCAGAAGAAAGCAAGAAAAGGTGCTCCTGTATTAAGGAGGAAGGGCAGGAACTTGGGAGACATTTCCATTTTGTTACAATCACAAGGGATGACCATCCTTGCTAGCAGAGATTCCCTTTGCCAGAACCAAATGACATCTCTCAGGAGAAGGCAGCTCCCTTAACTCCTGACTATTCTCTGGCTTTCCCCACCTTTTTGGAGTTGGGCCAGAGCCCCCTCAACCTCAGCAATCGCTCTGGAGTTAAGCAACAGGAACATCGAGTTTCGAATGTAGACTCCTTGCTGCCTTGCTCTGGTAATCCTTCAGAACGATGCAGAAGGACTCTCCAAACTGGGACCTCTTTGTCTTGCCAGCCAAAACACTTTTATGACAATACGGATTCCTCCTCCATGCTCTACTGCTGCAAACCAGCCACTGAATTCACAGCAATTCAAAAGCAGCTCTTCTCAGGGAAAAAAAAAAAAACAACACACAATCAAACTCCCCAAACCAACCCAAAACCCAACAAGAAAGCTACAGCTGATGAGAAATGCTAGTTTTCAAACTGGCATTGTTTGAAAGCAAAAACACTCTGCCCAGCCACAAATCTAAAGGAATAGGTTGATGAACAGTGAATAATTATCATTTTAAAGGTGGATCATTATTATCATGATAATGCTGACAATTTTTATTATAAATAACATTGTATTATTATAAATAAATATCATTATAAAGAAGCAGCCTTGCCTTTTCTGTTGACTGCTAATGGGGTATCGCCCTTATCAGTCCCTGACTACTTGGAAATCATGAATGCTTGTGCACCACTACTTAGCTTATTAGGTAGGAGGATGGTTTTTTCTATTTCAGAGCCTTGCAAGGATTCATTTAGGACGTCACCATAATGAAAATGGCCAGGCTAACTGCTTGACTTGTGACCGCACCAGGTACACAAGGAAAATGCTGCCAGGTTTGTCCTCTTGACCGGACACCTAACCACGCAGGGTGACCAGAGCAGGATGGATTCCAGGAAAGATACCTGGGGTTTTCTGCTCACCTGGACACTACTGCTGCTCACATCCCCCTTCCCAACTCCTCTCTGGCTGCATTCTACTTCGATAGGGCACAGCATTGCTAAAGATGGTCACTTTGAGCTGAAAGAGGCACAAGCCATGCCTAAAAAGAAGCACCCTTGCTAAATTCCAAGGTTAGTGCCACAGCAGATTGCGGAGCAGTTCCTATGTGCATCTACCCTGGTTTTGCATCAGAAAGTGATTTTGCACATGCGATGCCTTGCAACAGGGCTTTGGAGCCTGGCTTTGCCTCATACCTCTCCTTCTGCTTGCTGGCCAGGGCTCCTCCTGGCTCTGCCAGGGTGGAGAGTGAAGTGGGGGTCTCTTAAGGAGGCGCATCTGTCTGGCATCCACCTCTATTCCACGCTCTCCAAGCTCTTCTGAGTGCAGCTATGGAAAGCAAAAGCATGAGCAATGACATGTGTTGGGGTTGGCTGAGCTTTAAAAGTCATGCCTACACCTGATGATGCAGTAGGGTAAACTTGATCCAAAGAATGTGCAGCAACATGGGGACTTCTGTGAAGTAAACAAGGAAAAACTACACCCCAACAGAAAATGGGCATCGGTTGTCTCCATTGGCCCTCTGAGGTCACGTGCTCTGCGACCCCTGCTGCCCTCCTTGGGAAGGACTCCTAAAATGGCATGCCCCTCAGAAGGTGTCAGACCACGAGGTCTCAACATGAAGAAGAACAAACGGCTCCTGGCTGAGTCAGTGGTGGCAAGGCAAATGCAATAGAAAGACACTGACAGCCTAGCTGCTAACCACCTATGATGAAAACACGTCTCTTGCTTCATCACCTGATCCTCCTCAGAGGGAAAACCACAAGAGGGAACACAGAATCTACTGGGTCAGGATAACCATGTTCTCCTTCTACCCCTGCCAGAAGTGCCCTTGAAGAAACACCGCATCTGATACACATCTACCTGATTCAAATTGCACCCATCTCCTGCAGCAGAGCTAAGAAACCTTCCTCAGAAAAATCACAGAATCATAAAACAAGGGCTACTGAGTACACAGGATGATCTGCACTTGTCAGTGGCAAGGGCATGAGACCGAGACTTCCACACCAGACGAGGTCCAGTGCTACGTTAGTGCTGTGGAGAAAAGCCTCTGTGCAGCTGGGCAGCAGTGTGGGAATGCTCACAAACCTCAGGTCATGTCTGATGAGTGTCTAAAAGGAGGAAAGCAGCTCTGGCTTGTCTTCCAAACTGTGTGCTGAAACCTGAGGAAAAGTCACTGAACCCCTGGAAAAAGGTCACCCATAAGGATCATCAAGTCCAAATCCCTGCTCCTGTACCTACAAGGTACAGAGCACGGACCTGCCTCCAACATTGATAGAACTCCTTGGCTGGATTCCCTGGAGGAGTCTGGGGCTGCCCCCTGTGACATTCCGTGGTCTCCAGGGGAGGCCAAAACATTGCAGAGCTGCCTGCAAGAGGTGCAGAAGAGCTACCAGGCATGGACCTGCCCCCAACATACACAATGCTCTTTGGGTAGCTAAGACACTCCTGGAGAATCATAGAATTGTTTAGGCAGGAAAAGACCTTTGAGATCATCAAGTCCAACTGTTAACCTAGCACTGCCAAGTCCACCACCATCCAGGAGATGCCTGGGAGGAGTCCTGGGGAGCTACTGGGCATGGACTTTCCCCCAGCATACACATTGCTGTTCAGGTAGTTACCTTAGACTAGTCTGGGGCTGCTACCAGGGAATTCCCTGGTCTCCAGGAGAAATCAGAATGCTCCTGGAGATGCTGCAGAGGAGTCCTGGGGAGCTGCAGGGCATGGACCTGCCTTCAGTATGAAGAAAGCTCTTCAAGTAACTAACTAGAGAGGACTTGGGGGATGCTACCTGAAACTTCATCTATATCCAGGGAACAGCAAAACACTCCCAAGCTGCCTGAGAGGAGTCCCAGCAAGGTACAAAGCACGGACATGCCTCCAGTATCGACAAAATGCCTGTGCTAGCAACCTTGGAGGAGTCCAGGGCTGCTCACCAAGGAATTCATCCAGCTCCTGACAAGGCCAAAACATTCTGGAGCTGCCTGGGAGAGGTCCCGGGGAACTACAGAGCATGACCTGCCTCCAACATACACAGTGCTCAGTAGCATAGCTACCCTTGAAGAGTCTCGGGCTCCTGCCGGAGAATTCATCCATCTCCAGAGGAGGCCAAAACACTTGTGCAGACACCTGGGAGGAGTCCCGGGGAGCTACCGGGCACGCACCTGAGTCCTACATGAAGAAAACTTTTCAGGTAACTACCGAGGAGGAGTCTGGGGCTGCTACCCAGAAAATTCAGCCATCTCCAGGGAAGGAAAAAACACTCCCAGGCTGCTTCGCAGGAGTCCCAGCAAGGTACAGAGCATGGACCTGCCTCCAACATTGAGAAAACACCTCAGGTGGATTCCCTGGAGGAGTCTGGGGCTGATACCTGAGATTTCAGCTATATCCTGCGAAGGCCAAAAAACTCCAAAGCTGCCTGGGAGGACTTTCAGAAAGCTACAGGGCATGGACCATGCCCCAACAGTGAAAACACTCCCTGAGTGGATTCCTTGGAGGAGTCAGGGGCTGCTACCTGCAAAATTCAGCTCTCTCCAGGGAAGACCAACAAATTCTGCAGCTGCCTGGGACAAGTCCCAGGGAGCTACCGGGCTTGCACCTGCCTCCAACGTGGACAAAACGCTTCGGGTAGCTACCGTGCAGGAGTCTGGGGCCGCTGCCTGGGACTTCAGCTTTCCCCAGAGGAGGCCAAGACAATCCTGAACGTGCCTGGGAGAATTCCCACCCAGCTACTGAGCACAGCCCTTCCCCCAACATACACAATGCTCTTTGCGTAGCTCCCTTCAAAGAGCCTGGGGCTGCTGCCAGGGAATTCACCTGTCTCCAGACAAAGCCAAAACACTGGACACTGGAGATGCCTGGAAGGAGTCTCGGGGAGCTTCTGGGAATAAACCTGCCTCACACATGAAGAAAACTCTTCAGGTAACTAGCTAGGACGAGGCTGCAGCTGTTACCAAGGACCTCAGCTGTCTCCAGGCAAACTCCAAACACTCCAAAGCTGCCTGGGAGGAGTCTGAGAGAGCTACAGGGCATGGAACTGCCTCCAACAGAGGGAAAACTCTTTGGGTAACTTCCGTGGGGGAAGCTACCAGCCATGGACCTGCCCCCCACATGAACAAAACCTTTCAGGTAACCATACAGGTGTCACATGCATCTTCTATCCAGGACTTCAGCTGGCTCCAGGGAAAGGCAAAACACTCCCATGCTGCCTTGGAGGACTCCCAGAGGTCTACCGAGCATGGGCCTGCCTCCACCATACACAAAACACCTTGGGTAACTACCTTGGAAAAGTCTGGGATGGCTACCTGCTAAATTCAGCTGTCTCCAGGGGAGGCCAAAACATTCTGGAGATTCCTCCGAGGATTCCCGAGGAGCTATCGGGCATGGCCTGCCTCCAAGACAAGGAAAACTCTGCCACTAACTAACGGGGAAAGTTGTGCTGCAGCTACCTGGGACTTCAGGTGTGTGTAAAGAAAATGAAAACACTCCGTCAGATGTATGGGAAAAGTCCTGAAGTAAAAACAGGCATGGACCTGCCCCCAACATGCACCATGCTCTTTGGGTAGCTACCTTAGAAGATTCTGGGGCTGCTACCTGGGAATTCACTTGTCTCCAGAAGAAACCAAAGGACCCCGGGAAATCCCTGCGAGGAGTTCCAGAGTGCCTCCGACATACACCAAACTCTTCAGGTGTCTCCCCTGGTGCAGTCTGGGGCTGCTACCCAGGACTTCAGCTCCCTCCACAGCAGGACAAAACACTGGGGCAGATGCCTGGGAGGAGGCCTGGGGAGCTCCAGGGCATGGACCTGCTTCCCATTTCTATCAGCAATCAATGGCAGAGCATCAATCAATAGGATGGCAGCAGTCAGTAAAAGCAGCAAGCAATCGTATAGCAACAACCAATCTTTTAGGAATAAGTAAGAGAACAGCAACAGCCAGGTTACTACAAAGTTGTCATTAGGCAGAGAACTTATCCTCGAAAGAGCAGCAGATATACTGATGATGGATTACTTATATGGAGATATAATACTGGTACAGAGTGAATTAGATTCCAGAAAGGGCCAAAGCATCATCCCAGAGGGGAGGACAAAGCGATCCCAGAGGGGACCCAGCCATCCCAGAGGTGGGTGCATAAACCTAACCCACACCAAAAGTGAGCCCAAAGGGGGAAGAATAACGTAACAGACAGAGTCTCACTTCCGAGATGATCTGGAGGTGCCTGGATTCTCGGTCCCTAGCTGTGCTGCAAAGCGGCCAGCTGCACGTCTCAGGGATGCTTCTGATCGCCAGGCTCACAGCTCCCAGGCTCGCAGGAACGTTCTGCTGCTCAGGCATTTCCCCTTCTAAGCAGTCCCCTTGATGGCTGCTCACACCTGCCTGCTCCTGGCCTATCAGCTCCTCAGGCACCAGTGACATCACAAGCACCTGCTCAAGCCAGGGGCCTGCTCCTGCCCTATCAGCTCCTCAGGCACCAGTGACCTCACAAGCCCCTCCACAGGAGAAGCGTCCTCACTGCCAACACCCCGGCTTTTCCCCCTCCATCTCCATCTCGGTCTCCCACCTCCCCCTGCTCTCCCCTCTCCCAGGCACCTTCCTCACCCACTCCACCACCTCCCACTGCCTCTCTCTGGCCCTGGGTTCGGGTGGCAGATGTTACCTCGCAAGCATTGTCCCAGACGGGTCACCTGCATCTCCTTCTCATCTCCTTCTGCTCTCATCATGACTGCACCAGTTGTTTGATGTGCTTTTTGACATCATGGGCCCTTTCGTCCTGCCTCCCTCCTGCTGTTAAACGCTGTTCCTGCAAGAGAAGTGACAACCACTCAGTGTCCCCTCTCTGCCATCTTACCTGCATCTCTCTGACCTGGACAGCTGCTGGGAGCTGTCACCATCAGCCCCGGCTCTGCTTAAAGGCTTCTCCTGGCACAGGCGCAGCTCTGGCTGTGCTTGGGGCGTGCCATGCTTCCGGAGGGAGAACAGCAACACTCACAGTCACTCCTGGGCAGTGTCCTGCTGGGAAGAGCTGATCTGAATGCAGCTTGGCAGCAGGTCCTGCGGCTGGTCCAGGGGTGCTCCCTGTCCACAGGTCCCACATCTGCCTCCTTCCAGCAGGATTTTGGAAAGCCCCTTCCCAGCTGGCAGCACCAGGCCAAGCCCACGGGGCAGAAACAGCCCCCAGCCCCAAGGGCCCCAGCCCCCAAATGGACTCTGGCCCTAAACTACTAAAACTGCCAAAGAGGCTCTCCCTCGAACTGAATTCTCTCCAGTTTGGAAAAAAGAGGGCCAGAGCCCCCTCAACCTCAGCAATCGCTCTGGAGTTAAGCAACAGGAACATCGAGTTTCCAATGTAGACTCCTTGCTGCCTTGCTCTGGTAATCCTTCAGAACGATGCAGAAGGACTCTCCAAACTGGCACCTCTTTGTCTTGCCAGCCAAAACACTTTTATTTCAATACGGATTCCTCCTCCATGCTCTACTGCTGCAAACCAGCCACTGAATTCACAGCAATTCAAAAGCAGCTCTTCTCAGGAAAAACAAAAACAACACACAATCAAACTCCCCAAACCAACCCAAAACCCAACAAGAAAACTACAGCTGACCAGAAATGTTAGTTCTCAAACTGGCATTGTTTGAAAGCAAAAAACACTCTGCCCAGCCACAAATGTAAAGGAAAAGGTTGATGAACAGTGAATAATTATCATTTTAAAGGTGGATCATTATTATCGTGATAATGCTGACAATTTTTATTATAAACAACATTATATTAATATAAATAAATATCACTATAAAGAAGCAGCCTTGCCTTTTCTGTTGACTGCTAATGGGGTATCGCCCGTATCAGCCCCTGACTACTTGGAAATCATGAACTGCGGAGTTCCTACGTGCATCTACCCTGGTTTTGCATCAGAAAGTGATTTTGCACATGCGATGCCTTGCAACAGGGCTTTGGAGCCTGGCTTTGCCTCATACCTCTCCTTCTGCTTGCTGGCCAGGGCTCCTCCTGGCTCTGCCAGGGTGGAGAGTGAAGTGGGGGTCTCTTAAGGAGGCGCATCTGTCTGGCATCCACCTCTATTCCACGCTCTCCAAGCTCTTCTGAGTGCAGCTATGGAAAGCAAAAGCATGAGCAATGACATGTGTTGGGGTTGGCTGAGCTTTAAAAGTCATGCCTACACCTGATGATGCAGTAGGGTAAACTTGATCCAAAGAATGTGCAGCAACATGGGGACTTCTGTGAAGTAAACAAGGAAAAACTACACCCCAACAGAAAATGGGCATCGGTTGTCTCCATTGGCCCTCTGAGGTCACGTGCTCTGCGACCCCTGCTGCCCTCCTTGGGAAGGACTCCTAAAATGGCATGCCCCTCAGAAGGTGTCAGACCACGAGGTCTCAACATGAAGAAGAACAAACGGCTCCTGGCTGAGTCAGTGGTGACAAGGCAAACGCAATAGAAAGACACTGACAGCCTAGCTGCTAACCACCTATGATGAAAACACGTCTCTTGCTTCATCCTTTCTGATCCTCCTCAGAGGGAAAACCACAAGAGGGAACACAGAATCTACTGGGTCAGGATAACCATGTTCTCCTTCTACCCCTGCCAGAAGTGCCCGTGAAGAAACACCGCATCTGAAACACATCTACCTGATTCAAATTGTACCCATCTCCTGCAGCAGAGCTAAGAAACCTTCCTCAGAAAAATCACAGAATCATAAAACAAGGGCTCCTGAGTACACAAGATGATCTGCACTTGTCAGTGGCAAGGGCATGAGACCGAGACTTCCACACCAGACGAGGTCCAGTGCTACGTCAGCGCCATGGAGAAAAGCCTCTGTGCAGCTGGGCAGCTAAGACACCCCTGGACGCCAAGACACCCCTGGAGAATCATAGAATTGTTTAGGCGGGAAAAGACCTTTAAGACCATCAAGTCCAACTGTTAACCTAGCACTGCCAAGTCCACCACCATCCAGGAGATGCCTGGGAGGAGTCCTGGGGAGCTACTGGGCATGGACTTTCCCCCAGCATACACATTGCTGTTCAGGTAGTTACCTTAGACTAGTCTGGGGCTGCTACCAGGGAATTCCCTGGTCTCCAGGAGAAATCAGAATGCTCCTGGAGATGCTGCAGAGGAGTCCTGGGGAGCTGCAGGGCATGGACCTGCCTTCAGTATGAAGAAAGCTCTTCAAGTAACTAACTAGAGAGGACTTGGGGGATGCTACCTGAAACTTCATCTATAGCCAGGGAACAGCAAAACACTCCCAAGCTGCCTGATGAGGAGTCCCAGCAAGGTACAAAGCACGGACATGCCTCCAGTATCGACAAAAGGCCTGTGCTAGCAACCTTGGAGGAGTCCAGGGCTGCTCACCAAGGAATTCATCCAGCTCCTGACAAGGCCAAAACATTCTGGAGCTGCCTGGGAGAGGTCCCGGGGAACTACAGAGCATGACCTGCCTCCAACATACACAGTGCTCAGTAGCATAGCTACCTTTGAAGAGTCTCGGGCTCCTGCCGGAGAATTCATCCGTCTCCAGAGGAGGCCAAAACACTTGTGCAGACACCTGGGAGGAGTCCCGGGGAGCTACCGGGCACGCACCTGAGTCCTACATGAAGAAAACTTTTCAGGTAACTACCGAGGAGGAGTCTGGGGCTGCTACCCAGAAAATTCAGCCATCTCCAGGGAAGGAAAAAACACTCCCAGGCTGCTTCGCAGGAGTCCCAGCAAGGTACAGAGCATGGACCTGCCTCCAACATTGAGAAAACACCTCAGGTGGATTCCCTGGAGGAGTCTGGGGCTGATACCTGAGATTTCAGCTATATCCTGCGAAGGCCCAAAAACTCCAAAGCTGCCTGGGAGGACTCCCAGAAAGCTACAGGGCATGGACCATCCCCCAGCAGTGAAAACACTCCCTGAGTGGATTCCTTGGAGGAGTCTGGGGCTGCTACCTGCAAAATTCAGCTCTCTCCAGGGAAGACCAACAAATTCTGCAGCTGCCTGGGACAAGTCCCAGGGAGCTACCGGGCTTGCACCTGCCTCCAACGTGGACAAAACGCTTCGGGTAGCTACTGTGCAGGAGTCTGGGGCTGCTGCCTGGGACTTCAGCTTTCCCCAGAGGAGGCCAAGACAATCCTGAACGTGCCTGGGAGAATTCCCACCCAGCTACTGAGCACAGCCCTTCCCCCAACATACACAATGCTCTTTGCGTAGCTCCCTTCAAAGAGCCTGGGGCTGCTGCCAGGGAATTCACCTGTCTCCAGACAAAGCTAAACACTGGACACTGGAGATGCCTGGAAGGAGTCTCGGGAAGCTTCTGGGAATAAACCTGCCTCACACATGTTTAAGAAAATTCTTCCGCTAACCAGCTAGGACGAGGCTGCAGCTGTTACCAAGGACCTCAGCTGTCTCCAGGCAAACTCCAAACACTCCAAAGCTGCCTGGGAGGAGTCTGAGAGAGCTACAGGGCATGGAACTGCCTCCAGCAGAGGCAAAACTCTTTGGGAGAACTTCCGTGGGGGAAGCTACCAGGCATGGACCTGCCCCCCACATGAACAAAACCTTTCAGGTAACCATACAGGTGTCACATGCATCTTCTATCCAGGACTTCAGCTGGCTCCAGGGAAAGGCAAAACACTCCCATGCTGCCTTGGAGGACTCCCAGAGGTCTACCGAGCATGGGCCTGCCTCCACCATACACAAAACACCTTGGGTAACTACCTTGGAAAAGTCTGGGATGGCTACCTGCTAAATTCAGCTGTCTCCAGGGGAGGCCAAAACATTCTGGAGATTCCTCCGAGGATTCCCGAGGAGCTATCGGGCATGGCCTGCCTCCAAGACAAGGAAAACTCTGCCACTAACTAACGGGGAAAGTTGTGCTGCAGCTACCTGGGACTTCAGGTGTGTGTAAAGAAAATGAAAACACTCCGTCAGATGTATGGGAAAAGTCCTGAAGTAAAAACAGGCATGGACCTGCCCCCAACATGCACCATGCTCTTTGGGTAGCTACCTTAGAAGATTCTGGGGCTGCTACCTGGGAATTCACTTGTCTCCAGAAGAAACCAAAGGACCCCGGGAAATCCCTGCGAGGAGTTCCAGAGTGCCTCCGACATACACCAAACTCTTCAGGTGTCTCCCCTGGTGCAGTCTGGGGCTGCTACCCAGGACTTCAGCTCCCTCCACAGCAGGACAAAACACTGGGGCAGATGCCTGGGAGGAGGCCTGGGGAGCTCCAGGGCATGGACCTGCTTCCCATTTCTATCAGCAATCAATGGCAGAGCATCAATCAATAGGATGGCAGCAGTCAATAAAAGCAGCAAGCAATCGTATAGCAACAACCAATCTTTTAGGAATAAGTAAGAGAACAGCAACAGCCAGGTTACTACAAAGTTGTCATTAGGCAGAGAACTTATCCTCGAAAGAGCAGCAGATATACTGATGATGGATTACTTATATGGAGATATAATACTGGTACAGAGTGAATTAGATTCCAGAAAGGGCCAAAGCATCATCCCAGAGGGGAGGACAAAGCGATCCCAGAGGGGACCCAGCCATCCCAGAGGTGGGTGCATAAACCTAACCCACACCAAAAGTGAGCCCAAAGGGGGAAGAATAACGTAACAGACAGAGTCTCACTTCCGAGATGATCTGGAGGTGCCTGGATTCTCGGTCCCTAGCTGTGCTGCAAAGCGGCCAGCTGCACGTCTCAGGGATGCTTCTGATCGCCAGGCTCACAGCTCCCAGGCTCGCAGGAACGTTCTGTTGCTCAGGCATTTCCCCTTCTAAG
The DNA here is from genome assembly GCF_047370975.1 of Nipponia nippon. NCBI lineage: Eukaryota > Metazoa > Chordata > Aves > Pelecaniformes > Threskiornithidae > Nipponia > Nipponia nippon. The sequence goes on along the minus strand of NW_028262396.1, from coordinate 144,899 downwards.
CAGTCCCCTTGATGGCTGCTCACACCTGCCTGCTCCTGGCCTATCAGCTCCTCAGGCACCAGTGACATCACAAGCACCTGCTCAAGCCAGGGGCCTGCTCCTGCCCTATCAGCTCCTCAGGCACCAGTGACCTCACAAGCCCCTCCACAGGAGAAGCGTCCTCACTGCCAACACCCCGGCTTTTCCCCCTCCATCTCCATCTCGGTCTCCCACCTCCCCCTGCTCTCCCCTCTCCCAGGCACCTTCCTCACCCACTCCACCACCTCCCACTGCCTCTCTCTGGCCCTGGGTTCGGGTGGCAGATGTTACCTCGCAAGCATTGTCCCAGACGGGTCACCTGCATCTCCTTCTCATCTCCTTCTGCTCTCATCATGACTGCACCAGTTGTTTGATGTGCTTTTTGACATCATGGGCCCTTTCGTCCTGCCTCCCTCCTGCTGTTAAACGCTGTTCCTGCAAGAGAAGTGACAACCACTCAGTGTCCCCTCTCTGCCATCTTACCTGCATCTCTCTGACCTGGACAGCTGCTGGGAGCTGTCACCATCAGCCCCGGCTCTGCTTAAAGGCTTCTCCTGGCACAGGCGCAGCTCTGGCTGTGCTTGGGGCGTGCCATGCTTCCGGAGGGAGAACAGCAACACTCACAGTCACTCCTGGGCAGTGTCCTGCTGGGAAGAGCTGATCTGAATGCAGCTTGGCAGCAGGTCCTGCGGCTGGTCCAGGGGTGCTCCCTGTCCACAGGTCCCACATCTGCCTCCTTCCAGCAGGATTTTGGAAAGCCCCTTCCCAGCTGGCAGCACCAGGCCAAGCCCACGGGGCAGAAACAGCCCCCAGCCCCAAGGGCCCCAGCCCCCAAATGGACTCTGGCCCTAAACTACTAAAACTGCCAAAGAGGCTCTCCCTCGAACTGAATTCTCTCCAGTTTGGAAAAAAGAGGGCCAGAGCCCCCTCAACCTCAGCAATCGCTCTGGAGTTAAGCAACAGGAACATCGAGTTTCCAATGTAGACTCCTTGCTGCCTTGCTCTGGTAATCCTTCAGAACGATGCAGAAGGACTCTCCAAACTGGCACCTCTTTGTCTTGCCAGCCAAAACACTTTTATTTCAATACGGATTCCTCCTCCATGCTCTACTGCTGCAAACCAGCCACTGAATTCACAGCAATTCAAAAGCAGCTCTTCTCAGGAAAAACAAAAACAACACACAATCAAACTCCCCAAACCAACCCAAAACCCAACAAGAAAACTACAGCTGACCAGAAATGTTAGTTCTCAAACTGGCATTGTTTGAAAGCAAAAACACTCTGCCCAGCCACAAATGTAAAGGAAAAGGTTGATGAACAGTGAATAATTATCATTTTAAAGGTGGATCATTATTATCGTGATAATGCTGACAATTTTTATTATAAACAACATTATATTAATATAAATAAATATCATTATAAAGAAGCAGCCTTGCCTTTTCTGTTGACTGCTAATGGGGTATCGCCCGTATCAGCCCCTGACTACTTAGAAATCATTACCATTATCATTATCATTATCATTATTATGTATCTACCCTGGTTTTGCATCAGAAAGTGATTTTGCACATGCGATGCCTTGCAACAGGGCTTTGGAGCCTGGCTTTGCCTCATACCTCTCCTTCTGCTTGCTGGCCAGGGCTCCTCCTGGCTCTGCCAGGGTGGAGAGTGAAGTGGGGGTCTCTTAAGGAGGCGCATCTGTCTGGCATCCACCTCTATTCCACGCTCTCCAAGCTCTTCTGAGTGCAGCTATGGAAAGCAAAAGCATGAGCAATGACATGTGTTGGGGTTGGCTGAGCTTTAAAAGTCATGCCTACACCTGATGATGCAGTAGGGTAAACTTGATCCAAAGAATGTGCAGCAACATGGGGACTTCTGTGAAGTAAACAAGGAAAAACTACACCCCAACAGAAAATGGGCATCGGTTGTCTCCATTGGCCCTCTGAGGTCACGTGCTCTGCGACCCCTGCTGCCCTCCTTGGGAAGGACTCCTAAAATGGCATGCCCCTCAGAAGGTGTCAGACCACGAGGTCTCAACATGAAGAAGAACAAACGGCTCCTGGCTGAGTCAGTGGTGACAAGGCAAACGCAATAGAAAGACACTGACAGCCTAGCTGCTAACCACCTATGATGAAAACACGTCTCTTGCTTCATCACCTGATCCTCCTCAGAGGGAAAACCACAAGAGGGAACACAGAATCTACTGGGTCAGGATAACCATGTTCTCCTTCTACCCCTGCCAGAAGTGCCCGTGAAGAAACACCGCATCTGAAACACATCTACCTGATTCAAATTGTACCCATCTCCTGCAGCAGAGCTAAGAAACCTTCCTCAGAAAAATCACAGAATCATAAAACAAGGGCTCCTGAGTACACAAGATGATCTGCACTTGTCAGTGGCAAGGGCATGAGACCGAGACTTCCACACCAGACGAGGTCCAGTGCTACGTCAGCGCCATGGAGAAAAGCCTCTGTGCAGCTGGGCAGCTAAGACACCCCTGGACGCCAAGACACCCCTGGAGTATCATAGAATTGTTTAGGCGGGAAAAGACCTTTAAGACCATCAAGTCCAACTGTTAACCTAGCACTGCCAAGTCCACCACCATCCAGGAGATGCCTGGGAGGAGTCCTGGGGAGCTACTGGGCATGGACTTTCCCCCAGCATACACATTGCTGTTCAGGTAGTTACCTTAGACTAGTCTGGGGCTGCTACCAGGGAATTCCCTGGTCTCCAGGAGAAATCAGAATGCTCCTGGAGATGCTGCAGAGGAGTCCTGGGGAGCTGCAGGGCATGGACCTGCCTTCAGTATGAAGAAAGCTCTTCAAGTAACTAACTAGAGAGGACTTGGGGGATGCTACCTGAAACTTCATCTATAGCCAGGGAACAGCAAAACACTCCCAAGCTGCCTGATGAGGAGTCCCAGCAAGGTACAAAGCCAGCTCGGACATGCCTCCAGTATCGACAAAATGCCTGTGCTAGCAACCTTGGAGGAGTCCAGGGCTGCTCACCAAGGAATTCATCCAGCTCCTGACAAGGCCAAAACATTCTGGAGCTGCCTGGGAGAGGTCCCGGGGAACTACAGAGCATGACCTGCCTCCAACATACACAGTGCTCAGTAGCATAGCTACCTTTGAAGAGTCTCGGGCTCCTGCCGGAGAATTCATCCATCTCCAGAGGAGGCCAAAACACTTGTGCAGACACCTGGGAGGAGTCCCGGGGAGCTACCGGGCACGCACCTGAGTCCTACATGAAGAAAACTTTTCAGGTAACTACCGAGGAGGAGTCTGGGGCTGCTACCCAGAAAATTCAGCCATCTCCAGGGAAGGAAAAAACACTCCCAGGCTGCTTCGCAGGAGTCCCAGCAAGGTACAGAGCATGGACCTGCCTCCAACATTGAGAAAACACCTCAGGTGGATTCCCTGGAGGAGTCTGGGGCTGATACCTGAGATTTCAGCTATATCCTGCGAAGGCCAAAAAACTCCAAAGCTGCCTGGGAGGACTCCCAGAAAGCTACAGGGCATGGACCATCCCCCAGCAGTGAAAACACTCCCTGAGTGGATTCCTTGGAGGAGTCTGGGGCTGCTACCTGCAAAATTCAGCTCTCTCCAGGGAAGACCAACAAATTCTGCAGCTGCCTGGGACAAGTCCCAGGGAGCTACCGGGCTTGCACCTGCCTCCAACGTGGACAAAACGCTTCGGGTAGCCTACCGTGCAGGAGTCTGGGGCTGCTGCCTGGGACTTCAGCTTTCCCCAGAGGAGGCCAAGACAATCCTGAACGTGCCTGGGAGAATTCCCACCCAGCTACTGAGCACAGCCCTTCCCCCAACATACACAATGCTCTTTGCGTAGCTCCCTTCAAAGAGCCTGGGGCTGCTGCCAGGGAATTCACCTGTCTCCAGACAAAGCTAAACACTGGACACTGGAGATGCCTGGAAGGAGTCTCGGGGAGCTTCTGGGAATAAACCTGCCTCACACATGAAGAAAACTCTTCAGGTAACTAGCTAGGACGAGGCTGCAGCTGTTACCAAGGACCTCAGCTGTCTCCAGGCAAACTCCAAACACTCCAAAGCTGCCTGGGAGGAGTCTGAGAGAGCTACAGGGCATGGAACTGCCTCCAGCAGAGGCAAAACTCTTTGGGTAACTTCCGTGGGGGAAGCTACCAGCCATGGACCTGCCCCCACATGAACAAAACCTTTCAGGTACCCATACAGGGGTCACAGGCATCTTCTAGCCAGGACTTCGGCTGGCTCCAGGGAAAGGCAAAGCACTCCCATGCTGCCTTGGAGGACTCCCAGAGGTCTACCGAGCATGGGCCTGCCTCCACCATACACAAAACACCTTGGGTAACTACCTTGGAAAAGTCTGGGATGGCTACCTGCTAAATTCAGCTGTCTCCAGGGGAGGCCAAAACATTCTGGAGATTCCTCCGAGGATTCCCGAGGAGCTATCGGGCATGGCCTGCCTCCAAGACAAGGAAAACTCTGCCACTAACTAACGGGGAAAGTTGTGCTGCAGCTACCTGGGACTTCAGGTGTGTGTAAAGAAAATGAAAACACTCCGTCAGATGTATGGGAAAAGTCCTGAAGTAAAAACAGGCATGGACCTGCCCCCAACATGCACCATGCTCTTTGGGTAGCTACCTTAGAAGATTCTGGGGCTGCTACCTGGGAATTCACTTGTCTCCAGAAGAAACCAAAGGACCCCGGGAAATCCCTGCGAGGAGTTCCAGAGTGCCTCCGACATACACCAAACTCTTCAGGTGTCTCCCCTGGTGCAGTCTGGGGCTGCTACCCAGGACTTCAGCTCCCTCCACAGCAGGACAAAACACTGGGGCAGATGCCTGGGAGGAGGCCTGGGGAGCTCCAGGGCATGGACCTGCTTCCCATTTCTATCAGCAATCAATGGCAGAGCATCAATCAATAGGATGGCAGCAGTCAGTAAAAGCAGCAAGCAATCGTATAGCAACAACCAATCTTTTAGGAATAAGCAACAGAATAGCAACAGCCAGGTTATTAAAAAGTTGTCACTAGGCAGGGAACTTATCCTCGAAAGAGCAGCAGATATACCGATGTTGGATTACGTATATGGAGATATAATACTGGTACAGAGTGAATTAGATTCCAGAAAGGGCCAAAGCATCATCCCAGAGGGGAGGACAAAGCGATCCCAGAGGGGACCCAGCCATCCCAGAGGTGGGTGCATAAACCTAACCCACACCAAAAGTGAGCCCAAAGGGGGAAGAATAACGTAACAGACAGAGTCTCACTTCCGAGATGATCTGGAGGTGCCTGGATTCTCGGTCCCTAGCTGTGCTGCAAAGCGGCCAGCTGCACGTCTCAGGGATGCTTCTGATCGCCAGGCTCACAGCTCCCAGGCTCGCAGGAACGTTCTGTTGCTCAGGCATTTCCCCTTCTAAGCAGTCCCCTTGATGGCTGCTCACACCTGCCTGCTCCTGGCCTATCAGCTCCTCAGGCACCAGTGACATCACAAGCACCTGCTCAAGCCAGGGGCCTGCTCCTGCCCTATCAGCTCCTCAGGCACCAGTGACCTCACAAGCCCCTCCACAGGAGAAGCGTCCTCACTGCCAACACCCCGGCTTTTCCCCCTCCATCTCCATCTCGGTCTCCCACCTCCCCCTGCTCTCCCCTCTCCCAGGCACCTTCCTCACCCACTCCACCACCTCCCACTGCCTCTCTCTGGCCCTGGGTTCGGGTGGCAGATGTTACCTCGCAAGCATTGTCCCAGACGGGTCACCTGCATCTCCTTCTCATCTCCTTCTGCTCTCATCATGACTGCACCAGTTGTTTGATGTGCTTTTTGACATCATGGGCCCTTTCGTCCTGCCTCCCTCCTGCTGTTAAACGCTGTTCCTGCAAGAGAAGTGACAACCACTCAGTGTCCCCTCTCTGCCATCTTACCTGCATCTCTCTGACCTGGACAGCTGCTGGGAGCTGTCACCATCAGCCCCGGCTCTGCTTAAAGGCTTCTCCTGGCACAGGCGCAGCTCTGGCTGTGCTTGGGGCGTGCCATGCTTCCGGAGGGAGAACAGCAACACTCACAGTCACTCCTGGGCAGTGTCCTGCTGGGAAGAGCTGATCTGAATGCAGCTTGGCAGCAGGTCCTGCGGCTGGTCCAGGGGTGCTCCCTGTCCACAGGTCCCACATCTGCCTCCTTCCAGCAGGATTTTGGAAAGCCCCTTCCCAGCTGGCAGCACCAGGCCAAGCCCACGGGGCAGAAACAGCCCCCAGCCCCAAGGGCCCCAGCCCCCAAATGGACTCTGGCCCTAAACTACTAAAACTGCCAAAGAGGCTCTCCCTCGAACTGAATTCTCTCCAGTTTGGAAAAAAGAGGGCCAGAGCCCCCTCAACCTCAGCAATCGCTCTGGAGTTAAGCAACAGGAACATCGAGTTTCCAATGTAGACTCCTTGCTGCCTTGCTCTGGTAATCCTTCAGAACGATGCAGAAGGACTCTCCAAACTGGCACCTCTTTGTCTTGCCAGCCAAAACACTTTTATTTCAATACGGATTCCTCCTCCATGCTCTACTGCTGCAAACCAGCCACTGAATTCACAGCAATTCAAAAGCAGCTCTTCTCAGGAAAAACAAAAACAACACACAATCAAACTCCCCAAACCAACCCAAAACCCAACAAGAAAACTACAGCTGACCAGAAATGTTAGTTCTCAAACTGGCATTGTTTGAAAGCAAAAACACTCCGCCCAGCCACAAATGTAAAGGAAAAGGTTGATGAACAGTGAATAATTATCATTTTAAAGGTGGATCATTATTATCGTGATAATGCTGACAATTTTTATTATAAACAACATTATATTAATATAAATAAATATCATTATAAAGAAGCAGCCTTGCCTTTTCTGTTGACTGCTAATGGGGTATCGCCCGTATCAGCCCCTGACTACTTGGAAATCATGAATGCATGTGCACCACTACTTAGCTTATTAGGTAGGAGGATGGTTTTTTCTATTTCAGAGCCTTGCAAGGATTCATTTAGGACGTCACCATAATGAAAATGGCCAGGCTAACTGCTTGACTTGTGACCGCACCAGGTACAGAAGGAAAATGCTGCCAGGTTTGTCCTCTTGACCGGACACCTAACCACGCAGGGTGACCAGAGCAGGATGGATTCCAGGAAAGATACCTGGGGTTTGCTGCTCACATGGATGCTATTGCTGCTCACATCCCCCTTCCCAACTCCTCTCCGGCTGCATTCTACTTCGATAAGGCACAGCATTGCTAAACATGGTCACTTTGAGCTGAAAGAGGCACAAGCCATGCCTAAAAAGAAGCACCCTTGCTAAATTCCAAGGTTAATGCCACAGCAGATTGCGGAGCAGTTCCTACGTGCATCTACCCTGGTTTTGCATCAGAAAGTGATTTTGCACATGCGATGCCTTGCAACAGGGCTTTGGAGCCTGGCTTTGCCTCATACCTCTCCTTCTGCTTGCTGGCCAGGGCTCCTCCTGGCTCTGCCAGGGTGGAGAGTGAAGTGGGGGTCTCTTAAGGAGGCGCATCTGTCTGGCATCCACCTCTATTCCACGCTCTCCAAGCTCTTCTGAGTGCAGCTATGGAAAGCAAAAGCATGAGCAATGACATGTGTTGGGGTTGGCTGAGCTTTAAAAGTCATGCCTACACCTGATGATGCAGTAGGGTAAACTTGATCCAAAGAATGTGCAGCAACATGGGGACTTCTGTGAAGTAAACAAGGAAAAACTACACCCCAACAGAAAATGGGCATCGGTTGTCTCCATTGGCCCTCTGAGGTCACGTGCTCTGCGACCCCTGCTGCCCTCCTTGGGAAGGACTCCTAAAATGGCATGCCCCTCAGAAGGTGTCAGACCACGAGGTCTCAACATGAAGAAGAACAAACGGCTCCTGGCTGAGTCAGTGGTGGCAAGGCAAACGCAATAGAAAGACACTGACAGCCTAGCTGCTAACCACCTATGATGAAAACACGTCTCTTGCTTCATCACCTGATCCTCCTCAGAGGGAAAACCACAAGAGGGAACACAGAATCTACTGGGTCAGGATAACCATGTTCTCCTTCTACCCCTGCCAGAAGTGCCCGTGAAGAAACACCGCATCTGAAACACATCTACCTGATTCAAATTGTACCCATCTCCTGCAGCAGAGCTAAGAAACCTTCCTCAGAAAAATCACAGAATCATAAAACAAGGGCTCCTGAGTACACAAGATGATCTGCACTTGTCAGTGGCAAGGGCATGAGACCGAGACTTCCACACCAGACGAGGTCCAGTGCTACGTCAGCGCCATGGAGAAAAGCCTCTGTGCAGCTGGGCAGCTAAGACACCCCTGGACGCCAAGACACCCCTGGAGTATCATAGAATTGTTTAGGCGGGAAAAGACCTTTAAGACCATCAAGTCCAACTGTTAACCTAGCACTGCCAAGTCCACCACCATCCAGGAGATGCCTGGGAGGAGTCCTGGGGAGCTACTGGGCATGGACTTTCCCCCAGCATACACATTGCTGTTCAGGTAGTTACCTTAGACTAGTCTGGGGCTGCTACCAGGGAATTCCCTGGTCTCCAGGAGAAATCAGAATGCTCCTGGAGATGCTGCAGAGGAGTCCTGGGGAGCTGCAGGGCATGGACCTGCCTTCAGTATGAAGAAAGCTCTTCAAGTAACTAACTAGAGAGGACTTGGGGGATGCTACCTGAAACTTCATCTATATCCAGGGAACAGCAAAACACTCCCAAGCTGCCTGAGAGGAGTCCCAGCAAGGTACAAAGCACGGACATGCCTCCAGTATCGACAAAAGGCCTGTGCTAGCAACCTTGGAGGAGTCCAGGGCTGCTCACCAAGGAATTCATCCAGCTCCTGACAAGGCCAAAACATTCTGGAGCTGCCTGGGAGAGGTCCCGGGGAACTACAGAGCATGACCTGCCTCCAACATACACAGTGCTCAGTAGCATAGCTACCTTTGAAGAGTCTCGGGCTCCTGCCGGAGAATTCATCCATCTCCAGAGGAGGCCAAAACACTTGTGCAGACACCTGGGAGGAGTCCCGGGGAGCTACCGGGCACGCACCTGAGTTCTACATGAAGAAAACTTTTCAGGTAACTACCGAGCAAGAGTCTGGGGCTGCTACCCAGAAAATTCAGCCATCTCCAGGGAAGGAAAAAACACTCCCAGGCTGCTTCGCAGGAGTCCCAGCAAGGTACAGAGCATGGACCTGCCTCCAACATTGAGAAAACACCTCAGGTGGATTCCCTGGAGGAGTCTGGGGCTGATACCTGAGATTTCAGCTATATCCTGCGAAGGCCAAAAAACTCCAAAGCTGCCTGGGAGGACTCCCAGAAAGCTACAGGGCATGGACCATCCCCCAGCAGTGAAAACACTCCCTGAGTGGATTCCTTGGAGGAGTCTGGGGCTGCTACCTGCAAAATTCAGCTCTCTCCAGGGAAGACCAACAAATTCTGCAGCTGCCTGGGACAAGTCCCAGGGAGCGACCGGGCTTGCACCTGCCTCCAACGTGGACAAAACGCTTCGGGTAGCTACCGTGCAGGAGTCTGGGGCTGCTGCCTGGGACTTCAGCTTTCCCCAGAGGAGGCCAAGACAATCCTGAACGTGCCTGGGAGAATTCCCACCCAGCTACTGAGCACAGCCCTTCCCCCAACATACACAATGCTCTTTGCGTAGCTCCCTTCAAAGAGCCTGGGGCTGCTGCCAGGGAATTCACCTGTCTCCAGACAAAGCTAAACACTGGACACTGGATTTCCCTGGGAGGGGTCCCTGGGAAGCTTCCAGGCATGGACCTGCCTTCACAGTTTAAGAAAACTCTTCAGGTACTAGCTAGGACGAGGCTTGCAGCTGTTACTGGACCTCAGCTGCTCCAGGCCTCCAAAATTCAGCTGCCCCAGGAGTCTGAGAGAGCTACAGGGCATGGAACTGCCTCCAGCAGATGAAAACTGGGAGAACTTCCCAGGGAAGCTACCAGGCATGGACCTGCCCCCACATGAACAAAACCTTTCAGGTAACCATACAGGTGTCACATGCATCTTCTATCCAGGACTTCAGCTGGCTCCAGGGAAAGGCAAAACACTCCCATGCTGCCTTGGAGGACTCCCAGAGGTCTACCGAGCATGGGCCTGCCTCCACCATACACAAAACACCTTGGGTAACTACCTTGGAAAAGTCTGGGATGGCTACCTGCTAAATTCAGCTGTCTCCAGGGGAGGCCAAAACATTCTGGAGATTCCTCCGAGGATTCCCGAGGAGCTATCGGGCATGGCCTGCCTCCAAGACAAGGAAAACTCTGCCACTAACTAACGGGGAAAGTTGTGCTGCAGCTACCTGGGACTTCAGGTGTGTGTAAAGAAAATGAAAACACTCCGTCAGATGTATGGGAAAAGTCCTGAAGTAAAAACAGGCATGGACCTGCCCCCAACATGCACCATGCTCTTTGGGTAGCTACCTTAGAAGATTCTGGGGCTGCTACCTGGGAATTCACTTGTCTCCAGAAGAAACCAAAGGACCCCGGGAAATCCCTGCAAGGAGTTCCAGAGTGCCTCCGACATACACCAAACTCTTCAGGTGTCTCCCCTGGTGCAGTCTGGGGCTGCTACCCAGGACTTCAGCTCCCTCCACAGCAGGACAAAACACTGGGGCAGATGCCTGGGAGGAGGCCTGGGGAGCTCCAGGGCATGGACCTGCTTCCCATTTCTATCAGCAATCAATGGCAGAGCATCAATCAATAGGATGGCAGCAGTCAATAAAAGCAGCAAGCAATCGTATAGCAACAACCAATCTTTTAGGAATAAGTAAGAGAACAGCAACAGCCAGGTTACTACAAAGTTGTCATTAGGCAGAGAACTTATCCTCGAAAGAGCAGCAGATATACTGATGATGGATTACTTATATGGAGATATAATACTGGTACAGAGTGAATTAGATTCCAGAAAGGGCCAAAGCATCATCCCAGAGGGGAGGACAAAGCGATCCCAGAGGGGACCCAGCCATCCCAGAGGTGGGTGCATAAACCTAACCCACACCAAAAGTGAGCCCAAAGGGGGAAGAATAACATAACAGACAGAGTCTCACTTCCGAGATGATCTGGAGGTGCCTGGATTCTCGGTCCCTAGCTGTGCTGCAAAGCGGCCAGCTGCACGTCTCAGGGATGCTTCTGATCGCCAGGCTCACAGCTCCCAGGCTCGCAGGAACGTTCTGCTGCTCAGGCATTTCCCCTTCTAAGCAGTCCCCTTGATGGCTGCTCACACCTGCCTGCTCCTGGCCTATCAGCTCCTCAGGCACCAGTGACATCACAAGCACCTGCTCAAGCCAGGGGCCTGCTCCTGCCCTATCAGCTCCTCAGGCACCAGTGACCTCACAAGCCCCTCCACAGGAGAAGCGTCCTCACTGCCAACACCCCGGCTTTTCCCCCTCCATCTCCATCTCGGTCTCCCACCTCCCCCTGCTCTCCCCTCTCCCAGGCACCTTCCTCACCCACTCCACCACCTCCCACTGCCTCTCTCTGGCCCTGGGTTCGGGTGGCAGATGTTACCTCGCAAGCATTGTCCCAGACGGGTCACCTGCATCTCCTTCTCATCTCCTTCTGCTCTCATCATGACTGCACCAGTTGTTTGATGTGCTTTTTGACATCATGGGCCCTTTCGTCCTGCCTCCCTCCTGCTGTTAAACGCTGTTCCTGCAAGAGAAGTGACAACCACTCAGTGTCCCCTCTCTGCCATCTTACCTGCATCTCTCTGACCTGGACAGCTGCTGGGAGCTGTCACCATCAGCCCCGGCTCTGCTTAAAGGCTTCTCCTGGCACAGGCGCAGCTCTGGCTGTGCTTGGGGCGTGCCATGCTTCCGGAGGGAGAACAGCAACACTCACAGTCACTCCTGGGCAGTGTCCTGCTGGGAAGAGCTGATCTGAATGCAGCTTGGCAGCAGGTCCTGCGGCTGGTCCAGGGGTGCTCCCTGTCCACAGGTCCCACATCTGCCTCCTTCCAGCAGGATTTTGGAAAGCCCCTTCCCAGCTGGCAGCACCAGGCCAAGCCCACGGGGCAGAAACAGCCCCCAGCCCCAAGGGCCCCAGCCCCCAAATGGACTCTGGCCCTAAACTACTAAAACTGCCAAAGAGGCTCTCCCTCGAACTGAATTCTCTCCAGTTTGGAAAAAAGAGGGCCAGAGCCCCCTCAACCTCAGCAATCGCTCTGGAGTTAAGCAACAGGAACATCGAGTTTCCAATGTAGACTCCTTGCTGCCTTGCTCTGGTAATCCTTCAGAACGATGCAGAAGGACTCTCCAAACTGGCACCTCTTTGTCTTGCCAGCCAAAACACTTTTATTTCAATACGGATTCCTCCTCCATGCTCTACTGCTGCAAACCAGCCACTGAATTCACAGCAATTCAAAAGCAGCTCTTCTCAGGAAAAACAAAAACAACACACAATCAAACTCCCCAAACCAACCCAAAACCCAACAAGAAAACTACAGCTGACCAGAAATGTTAGTTCTCAAACTGGCATTGTTTGAAAGCAAAAAACACTCTGCCCAGCCACAAATGTAAAGGAAAAGGTTGATGAACAGTGAATAATTATCATTTTAAAGGTGGATCATTATTATCGTGATAATGCTGACAATTTTTATTATAAACAACATTATATTAATATAAATAAATATCATTATAAAGAAGCAGCCTTGCCTTTTCTGTTGACTGCTAATGGGGTATCGCCCGTATCAGCCCCTGACTACTTGGAAATCATGAATGCATGTGCACCACTACTTAGCTTATTAGGTAGGAGGATGGTTTTTTCTATTTCAGAGCCTTGCAAGGATTCATTTAGGACGTCACCATAATGAAAATGGCCAGGCTAACTGCTTGACTTGTGACCGCACCAGGTACAGAAGGAAAATGCTGCCAGGTTTGTCCTCTTGACCGGACACCTAACCACGCAGGGTGACCAGAGCAGGATGGATTCCAGGAAAGATACCTGGGGTTTGCTGCTCACATGGATGCTATTGCTGCTCACATCCCCCTTCCCAACTCCTCTCCGGCTGCATTCTACTTCGATAAGGCACAGCATTGCTAAACATGGTCACTTTGAGCTGAAAGAGGCACAAGCCATGCCTAAAAAGAAGCACCCTTGCTAAATTCCAAGGTTAATGCCACAGCAGATTGCGGAGCAGTTCCTACGTGCATCTACCCTGGTTTTGCATCAGAAAGTGATTTTGCACATGCGATGCCTTGCAACAGGGCTTTGGAGCCTGGCTTTGCCTCATACCTCTCCTTCTGCTTGCTGGCCAGGGCTCCTCCTGGCTCTGCCAGGGTGGAGAGTGAAGTGGGGGTCTCTTAAGGAGGCGCATCTGTCTGGCATCCACCTCTATTCCACGCTCTCCAAGCTCTTCTGAGTGCAGCTATGGAAAGCAAAAGCATGAGCAATGACATGTGTTGGGGTTGGCTGAGCTTTAAAAGTCATGCCTACACCTGATGATGCAGTAGGGTAAACTTGATCCAAAGAATGTGCAGCAACATGGGGACTTCTGTGAAGTAAACAAGGAAAAACTACACCCCAACAGAAAATGGGCATCGGTTGTCTCCATTGGCCCTCTGAGGTCACGTGCTCTGCGACCCCTGCTGCCCTCCTTGGGAAGGACTCCTAAAATGGCATGCCCCTCAGAAGGTGTCAGACCACGAGGTCTCAACATGAAGAAGAACAAACGGCTCCTGGCTGAGTCAGTGGTGGCAAGGCAAATGCAATAGAAAGACACTGACAGCCTAGCTGCTAGCCACCTATGATGAAAACACGTCTCTTGCTTCATCCTTTCTGATCCTCCTCAGAGGGAAAACCACAAGAGGGAACACAGAATCTACTGGGTCAGGATAACCATGTTCTCCTTCTACCCCTGCCAGAAGTGCCCGTGAAGAAACACCGCATCTGATACACATCTACCTGATTCAAATTGCACCCATCTCCTGCAGCAGAGCTAAGAAACCTTCCTCAGAAAAATCACAGAATCATAAAACAAGGGCTACTGAGTACACAGGATGATCTGCACTTGTCAGTGGCAAGGGCATGAGACCGAGACTTCCACACCAGACGAGGTCCAGTGCTACGTCAGTGCCATGGAGAAAAGCCTCTGTGCAGCTGGGCAGCTAAGACACCCCTGGACGCCAAGACACCCCTGGAGTATCATAGAATTGTTTAGGCGGGAAAAGACCTTTAAGACCATCAAGTCCAACTGTTAACCTAGCACTGCCAAGTCCACCACCATCCAGGAGATGCCTGGGAGGAGTCCTGGGGAGCTACTGGGCATGGACTTTCCCCCAGCATACACATTGCTGTTCAGGTAGTTACCTTAGACTAGTCTGGGGCTGCTACCAGGGAATTCCCTGGTCTCCAGGAGAAATCAGAATGCTCCTGGAGATGCTGCAGAGGAGTCCTGGGGAGCTGCAGGGCATGGACCTGCCTTCAGTATGAAGAAAGCTCTTCAAGTAACTAACTAGAGAGGACTTGGGGGATGCTACCTGAAACTTCATCTATATCCAGGGAACAGCAAAACACTCCCAAGCTGCCTGAGAGGAGTCCCAGCAAGGTACAAAGCACGGACATGCCTCCAGTATCGACAAAAGGCCTGTGCTAGCAACCTTGGAGGAGTCCAGGGCTGCTCACCAAGGAATTCATCCAGCTCCTGACAAGGCCAAAACATTCTGGAGCTGCCTGGGAGAGGTCCCGGGGAACTACAGAGCATGACCTGCCTCCAACATACACAGTGCTCAGTAGCATAGCTACCTTTGAAGAGTCTCGGGCTCCTGCCGGAGAATTCATCCATCTCCAGAGGAGGCCAAAACACTTGTGCAGACACCTGGGAGGAGTCCCGGGGAGCTACCGGGCACGCACCTGAGTCCTACATGAAGAAAACTTTTCAGGTAACTACCGAGGAGGAGTCTGGGGCTGCTACCCAGAAAATTCAGCCATCTCCAGGGAAGGAAAAAACACTCCCAGGCTGCTTCGCAGGAGTCCCAGCAAGGTACAGAGCATGGACCTGCCTCCAACATTGAGAAAACTCCTCAGATGGATTCCCTGGAGGAGTCTGGGGCTGATACCCGAGATTTCAGCTATATCCGGGGAAGGCCAAAAAACTCGAAAGCTGCCTGGGAGGACTCCCAGAAAGCTACAGGGCATGGACCATGCCCCAACAGTGAAAACACTCCCTGAGTGGATTCCTTGGAGGAGTCAGGGGCTGCTACCTGCAAAATTCAGCTCTCTCCAGGGAAGACCAACAAATTCTGCAGCTGCCTGGGACAAGTCCCAGGGAGCTACCGGGCTTGCACCTGCCTCCAACGTGGACAAAACGCTTCGGGTAGCTACTGTGCAGGAGTCTGGGGCTGCTGCCTGGGACTTCAGCTTTCCCCAGAGGAGGCCAAGACAATCCTGAACGTGCCTGGGAGAATTCCCACCCAGCTACTGAGCACAGCCCTTCCCCCAACATACACAATGCTCTTTGCGTAGCTCCCTTCAAAGAGCCTGGGGCTGCTGCCAGGGAATTCACCTGTCTCCAGACAAAGCTAAACACTGGACACTTGGATTTCCCTGGGAGGGGTCCCTGGGAAGCTACCAGGCATGGAAACCTGCCTCACACATGAAGAAAACTCTTCAGGTAACTAGCTAGGACGAGGCTTGCAGCTGTTACCAAGGACCTCTGTCTCCAGGCAAACTGCAAACACTCAGCTGTCCTGGGAGGAGTCTGAGGCCAACAGGGCATGGAACTCCTCCAGCAGAGGCAAAACTCTTTGGGAGAACTTCCCAGTGGGGGAAGCTACCAGCCACGGACCTGCCCCCACGTGAACAAAACCTTTCAGGTAACCATACAGGTGTCACATGCATCTTCTATCCAGGACTTCAGCTGGCTCCAGGGAAAGGCAAAGCACTCCCATGCTGCCTTGGAGGACTCCCAGAGGTCTACCGAGCATGGGCTTGCCTCCACCATACACAAAACACCTTGGGTATCTACCTTGGAAAAGTCTGGGACGGCTACCTGCTAAATTCAGCTGTCTCCAGGGGAGGTCAAAACATTCTGGAGATTCCTCCGAGGATTCCCGAGGAGCTATCGGGCATGGCCTGCCTCCAAGACAAGGAAAACTCTGCCACTAACTAACGGGGAAAGTTGTGCTGCAGCTACCTGGGACTTCAGGTGTGTGTAAAGAAAATGAAAACACTCCGTCAGATGTATGGGAAAAGTCCTGAAGTAAAAACAGGAATGGACCTGCCCCCAACATGCACCATGCTCTTTGGGTAGCTACCTTAGAAGATTCTGGGCGGCTACCTGGGAATTCGCTTGTCTCCAGAAGAAACCAAAAGACCCCGGGAAATCCCTGCAAGGAGTTCCAGAGTGCCTCCGACATACACCAAACTCTTCAGGTGTCTCCCCTGGTGCAGTCTGGGGCTGCTACCCAGGACTTCAGCTCCCTCCACAGCAGGACAAAACACTGGGGCAGATGCCTGGGAGGAGGCCTGGGGAGCTCCAGGGCATGGACCTGCTTCCCATTTCTATCAGCAATCAATGGCAGAGCATCAATCAATAGGATGGCAGCAGTCAGTAAAAGCAGCAAGCAATCGTATAGCAACAACCAATCTTTTAGGAATAAGTAAGAGAACAGCAACAGCCAGGTTACTACAAAGTTGTCATTAGGCAGAGAACTTATCCTCGAAAGAGCAGCAGATATACTGATGATGGATTACTTATATGGAGATATAATACTGGTACAGAGTGAATTAGATTCCAGAAAGGGCCAAAGCATCATCCCAGAGGGGAGGACAAAGCGATCCCAGAGGGGACCCAGCCATCCCAGAGGTGGGTGCATAAACCTAACCCACACCAAAAGTGAGCCCAAAGGGGGAAGAATAACATAACAGACAGAGTCTCACTTCCGAGATGATCTGGAGGTGCCTGGATTCTCGGTCCCTAGCTGTGCTGCAAAGCGGCCAGCTGCACGTCTCAGGGATGCTTCTGATCGCCAGGCTCACAGCTCCCAGGCTCGCAGGAACGTTCTGCTGCTCAGGCATTTCCCCTTCTAAGCAGTCCCCTTGATGGCTGCTCACACCTGCCTGCTCCTGGCCTATCAGCTCCTCAGGCACCAGTGACATCACAAGCACCTGCTCAAGCCAGGGGCCTGCTCCTGCCCTATCAGCTCCTCAGGCACCAGTGACCTCACAAGCCCCTCCACAGGAGAAGCGTCCTCACTGCCAACACCCCGGCTTTTCCCCCTCCATCTCCATCTCGGTCTCCCACCTCCCCCTGCTCTCCCCTCTCCCAGGCACCTTCCTCACCCACTCCACCACCTCCCACTGCCTCTCTCTGGCCCTGGGTTCGGGTGGCAGATGTTACCTCGCAAGCATTGTCCCAGACGGGTCACCTGCATCTCCTTCTCATCTCCTTCTGCTCTCATCATGACTGCACCAGTTGTTTGATGTGCTTTTTGACATCATGGGCCCTTTCGTCCTGCCTCCCTCCTGCTGTTAAACGCTGTTCCTGCAAGAGAAGTGACAACCACTCAGTGTCCCCTCTCTGCCATCTTACCTGCATCTCTCTGACCTGGACAGCTGCTGGGAGCTGTCACCATCAGCCCCGGCTCTGCTTAAAGGCTTCTCCTGGCACAGGCGCAGCTCTGGCTGTGCTTGGGGCGTGCCATGCTTCCGGAGGGAGAACAGCAACACTCACAGTCACTCCTGGGCAGTGTCCTGCTGGGAAGAGCTGATCTGAATGCAGCTTGGCAGCAGGTCCTGCGGCTGGTCCAGGGGTGCTCCCTGTCCACAGGTCCCACATCTGCCTCCTTCCAGCAGGATTTTGGAAAGCCCCTTCCCAGCTGGCAGCACCAGGCCAAGCCCACGGGGCAGAAACAGCCCCCAGCCCCAAGGGCCCCAGCCCCCAAATGGACTCTGGCCCTAAACTACTAAAACTGCCAAAGAGGCTCTCCCTCGAACTGAATTCTCTCCAGTTTGGAAAAAAGAGGGCCAGAGCCCCCTCAACCTCAGCAATCGCTCTGGAGTTAAGCAACAGGAACATCGAGTTTCCAATGTAGACTCCTTGCTGCCTTGCTCTGGTAATCCTTCAGAACGATGCAGAAGGACTCTCCAAACTGGCACCTCTTTGTCTTGCCAGCCAAAACACTTTTATTTCAATACGGATTCCTCCTCCATGCTCTACTGCTGCAAACCAGCCACTGAATTCACAGCAATTCAAAAGCAGCTCTTCTCAGGAAAAACAAAAACAACACACAATCAAACTCCCCAAACCAACCCAAAACCCAACAAGAAAGCTACAGCTGACCAGAAATGTTAGTTCTCAAACTGGCATTGTTTGAAAGCAAAAAACACTCTGCCCAGCCACAAATGTAAAGGAAAAGGTTGATGAACAGTGAATAATTATCATTTTAAAGGTGGATCATTATTATCGTGATAATGCTGACAATTTTTATTATAAACAACATTATATTAATATAAATAAATATCATTATAAAGAAGCAGCCTTGCCTTTTCTGTTGACTGCTAATGGGGTATCGCCCGTATCAGCCCCTGACTACTTGGAAATCATGAATGCATGTGCACCACTACTTAGCTTATTAGGTAGGAGGATGGTTTTTTCTATTTCAGAGCCTTGCAAGGATTCATTTAGGACGTCACCATAATGAAAATGGCCAGGCTAACTGCTTGACTTGTGACCGCACCAGGTACAGAAGGAAAATGCTGCCAGGTTTGTCCTCTTGACCGGACACCTAACCACGCAGGGTGACCAGAGCAGGATGGATTCCAGGAAAGATACCTGGGGTTTGCTGCTCACATGGATGCTATTGCTGCTCACATCCCCCTTCCCAACTCCTCTCCGGCTGCATTCTACTTCGATAAGGCACAGCATTGCTAAACATGGTCACTTTGAGCTGAAAGAGGCACAAGCCATGCCTAAGAAGCAGCACCCTTGCTAAATTCCAAGGTTAATGCCACAGCAGATTGCGGAGCAGTTCCTATGAGCATCTACCCTGGTTTTGCATCAGAAAGTGATTTTGCACATGCGATGCCTTGCAACAGGGCTTTGGAGCCTGGCTTTGCCTCATACCTCTCCTTCTGCTTGCTGGCCAGGGCTCCTCCTGGCTCTGCCAGGGTGGAGAGTGAAGTGGGGGTCTCTTAAGGAGGCGCATCTGTCTGGCATCCACCTCTATTCCACGCTCTCCAAGCTCTTCTGAGTGCAGCTATGGAAAGCAAAAGCATGAGCAATGACATGTGTTGGGGTTGGCTGAGCTTTAAAAGTCATGCCTACACCTGATGATGCAGTAGGGTAAACTTGATCCAAAGAATGTGCAGCAACATGGGGACTTCTGTGAAGTAAACAAGGAAAAACTACACCCCAACAGAAAATGGGCATCGGTTGTCTCCATTGGCCCTCTGAGGTCACGTGCTCTGCGACCCCTGCTGCCCTCCTTGGGAAGGACTCCTAAAATGGCATGCCCCTCAGAAGGTGTCAGACCACGAGGTCTCAACATGAAGAAGAACAAACGGCTCCTGGCTGAGTCAGTGGTGGCAAGGCAAACGCAATAGAAAGACACTGACAGCCTAGCTGCTAGCCACCTATGATGAAAACACGTCTCTTGCTTCATCCTTTCTGATCCTCCTCAGAGGGAAAACCACAAGAGGGAACACAGAATCTACTGGGTCAGGATAACCATGTTCTCCTTCTACCCCTGCCAGAAGTGCCCGTGAAGAAACACCGCATCTGATACACATCTACCTGATTCAAATTGCACCCATCTCCTGCAGCAGAGCTAAGAAACCTTCCTCAGAAAAATCACAGAATCATAAAACAAGGGCTACTGAGTACACAGGATGATCTGCACTTGTCAGTGGCAAGGGCATGAGACCGAGACTTCCACACCAGACGAGGTCCAGTGCTACGTCAGTGCCATGGAGAAAAGCCTCTGTGCAGCTGGGCAGCTAAGACACCCCTGGACGCCAAGACACCCCTGGAGTATCATAGAATTGTTTAGGCGGGAAAAGACCTTTAAGACCATCAAGTCCAACTGTTAACCTAGCACTGCCAAGTCCACCACCATCCAGGAGATGCCTGGGAGGAGTCCTGGGGAGCTACTGGGCATGGACTTTCCCCCAGCATACACATTGCTGTTCAGGTAGTTACCTTAGACTAGTCTGGGGCTGCTACCAGGGAATTCCCTGGTCTCCAGGAGAAATCAGAATGCTCCTGGAGATGCTGCAGAGGAGTCCTGGGGAGCTGCAGGGCATGGACCTGCCTTCAGTATGAAGAAAGCTCTTCAAGTAACTAACTAGAGAGGACTTGGGGGATGCTACCTGAAACTTCATCTATATCCAGGGAACAGCAAAACACTCCCAAGCTGCCTGAGAGGAGTCCCAGCAAGGTACAAAGCACGGACATGCCTCCAGTATCGACAAAAGGCCTGTGCTAGCAACCTTGGAGGAGTCCAGGGCTGCTCACCAAGGAATTCATCCAGCTCCTGACAAGGCCAAAACATTCTGGAGCTGCCTGGGAGAGGTCCCGGGGAACTACAGAGCATGACCTGCCTCCAACATACACAGTGCTCAGTAGCATAGCTACCTTTGAAGAGTCTCGGGCTCCTGCCGGAGAATTCATCCATCTCCAGAGGAGGCCAAAACACTTGTGCAGACACCTGGGAGGAGTCCCGGGGAGCTACCGGGCACGCACCTGAGTCCTACATGAAGAAAACTTTTCAGGTAACTACCGAGGAGGAGTCTGGGGCTGCTACCCAGAAAATTCAGCCATCTCCAGGGAAGGAAAAAACACTCCCAGGCTGCTTCGCAGGAGTCCCAGCAAGGTACAGAGCATGGACCTGCCTCCAACATTGAGAAAACTCCTCAGGTGGATTCCCTGGAGGAGTCTGGGGCTGATACCTGAGATTTCAGCTATATCCTGCGAAGGCCAAAAAACTCCAAAGCTGCCTGGGAGGACTCCCAGAAAGCTACAGGGCATGGACCATCCCCCAGCAGTGAAAACACTCCCTGAGTGGATTCCTTGGAGGAGTCTGGGGCTGCTACCTGCAAAATTCAGCTCTCTCCAGGGAAGACCAACAAATTCTGCAGCTGCCTGGGACAAGTCCCAGGGAGCTACCGGGCTTGCACCTGCCTCCAACGTGGACAAAACGCTTCGGGTACCTACCGTGCAGGAGTCTGGGGCCGCTGCCTGGGACTTCAGCTTTCCCCAGAGGAGGCCAAGACAATCCTGAACGTGCCTGGGAGAATTCCCACCCAGCTACTGAGCACAGCCCTTCCCCCAACATACACAATGCTCTTTGCGTAGCTCCCTTCAAAGAGCCTGGGGCTGCTGCCAGGGAATTCACCTGTCTCCAGACAAAGCTAAACACTGGACACTTGGATTTCCCTGGGAGGGGTCCCTGGGGAGCTTCTGGGAATAAACCTGCCTTCACACATGAAGAAAACTCTTCAGGTAACTAACAACGAGGCTTGCAGCGTTACCAAGGACCTCAGCTGTCTCCAGGCAAACTGCAAACACTCCAAAGCTGTCCTGGGAGGAGTCTGAGGCCAACAGGGCATGGAACTGCCTCCAGCAGAGGCAAAACTCTTTGGGAGAACTTCCCAGTGGGGGAGCTACCAGCCACGGACCTGCCCCCACGTGAACAAAACCTTTCAGGTAACCATACAGGTGTCACATGCATCTTCTATCCAGGACTTCAGCTGGCTCCAGGGAAAGGCAAAGCACTCCCATGCTGCCTTGGAGGACTCCCAGAGGTCTACCGAGCATGGGCTTGCCTCCACCATACACAAAACACCTTGGGTATCTACCTTGGAAAAGTCTGGGATGGCTACCTGCTAAATTCAGCTGTCTCCAGGGGAGGCCAAAACATTCTGGAGATTCCTCCGAGGATTCCCGAGGAGCTATCGGGCATGGCCTGCCTCCAAGACAAGGAAAACTCTGCCACTAACTAACGGGGAAAGTTGTGCTGCAGCTACCTGGGACTTCAGGTGTGTGTAAAGAAAATGAAAACACTCCGTCAGATGTATGGGAAAAGTCCTGAAGTAAAAACAGGCATGGACCTGCCCCCAACATGCACCATGCTCTTTGGGTAGCTACCTTAGAAGATTCTGGGGCTGCTACCTGGGAATTCACTTGTCTCCAGAAGAAACCAAAGGACCCCGGGAAATCCCTGCAAGGAGTTCCAGAGTGCCTCCGACATACACCAAACTCTTCAGGTGTCTCCCCTGGTGCAGTCTGGGGCTGCTACCCAGGACTTCAGCTCCCTCCACAGCAGGACAAAACACTGGGGCAGATGCCTGGGAGGAGGCCTGGGGAGCTCCAGGGCATGGACCTGCTTCCCATTTCTATCAGCAATCAATGGCAGAGCATCAATCAATAGGATGGCAGCAGTCAATAAAAGCAGCAAGCAATCGTATAGCAACAACCAATCTTTTAGGAATAAGTAAGAGAACAGCAACAGCCAGGTTACTACAAAGTTGTCATTAGGCAGAGAACTTATCCTCGAAAGAGCAGCAGATATACTGATGATGGATTACTTATATGGAGATATAATACTGGTACAGAGTGAATTAGATTCCAGAAAGGGCCAAAGCATCATCCCAGAGGGGAGGACAAAGCGATCCCAGAGGGGACCCAGCCATCCCAGAGGTGGGTGCATAAACCTAACCCACACCAAAAGTGAGCCCAAAGGGGGAAGAATAACGTAACAGACAGAGTCTCACTTCCGAGATGATCTGGAGGTGCCTGGATTCTCGGTCCCTAGCTGTGCTGCAAAGCGGCCAGCTGCACGTCTCAGGGATGCTTCTGATCGCCAGGCTCACAGCTCCCAGGCTCGCAGGAACGTTCTGCTGCTCAGGCATTTCCCCTTCTAAGCAGTCCCCTTGATGGCTGCTCACACCTGCCTGCTCCTGGCCTATCAGCTCCTCAGGCACCAGTGACATCACAAGCACCTGCTCAAGCCAGGGGCCTGCTCCTGCCCTATCAGCTCCTCAGGCACCAGTGACCTCACAAGCCCCTCCACAGGAGAAGCGTCCTCACTGCCAACACCCCGGCTTTTCCCCCTCCATCTCCATCTCGGTCTCCCACCTCCCCCTGCTCTCCCCTCTCCCAGGCACCTTCCTCACCCACTCCACCACCTCCCACTGCCTCTCTCTGGCCCTGGGTTCGGGTGGCAGATGTTACCTCGCAAGCATTGTCCCAGACGGGTCACCTGCATCTCCTTCTCATCTCCTTCTGCTCTCATCATGACTGCACCAGTTGTTTGATGTGCTTTTTGACATCATGGGCCCTTTCGTCCTGCCTCCCTCCTGCTGTTAAACGCTGTTCCTGCAAGAGAAGTGACAACCACTCAGTGTCCCCTCTCTGCCATCTTACCTGCATCTCTCTGACCTGGACAGCTGCTGGGAGCTGTCACCATCAGCCCCGGCTCTGCTTAAAGGCTTCTCCTGGCACAGGCGCAGCTCTGGCTGTGCTTGGGGCGTGCCATGCTTCCGGAGGGAGAACAGCAACACTCACAGTCACTCCTGGGCAGTGTCCTGCTGGGAAGAGCTGATCTGAATGCAGCTTGGCAGCAGGTCCTGCGGCTGGTCCAGGGGTGCTCCCTGTCCACAGGTCCCACATCTGCCTCCTTCCAGCAGGATTTTGGAAAGCCCCTTCCCAGCTGGCAGCACCAGGCCAAGCCCACGGGGCAGAAACAGCCCCCAGCCCCAAGGGCCCCAGCCCCCAAATGGACTCTGGCCCTAAACTACTAAAACTGCCAAAGAGGCTCTCCCTCGAACTGAATTCTCTCCAGTTTGGAAAAAAGAGGGCCAGAGCCCCCTCAACCTCAGCAATCGCTCTGGAGTTAAGCAACAGGAACATCGAGTTTCCAATGTAGACTCCTTGCTGCCTTGCTCTGGTAATCCTTCAGAACGATGCAGAAGGACTCTCCAAACTGGCACCTCTTTGTCTTGCCAGCCAAAACACTTTTATTTCAATACGGATTCCTCCTCCATGCTCTACTGCTGCAAACCAGCCACTGAATTCACAGCAATTCAAAAGCAGCTCTTCTCAGGAAAAACAAAAACAACACACAATCAAACTCCCCAAACCAACCCAAAACCCAACAAGAAAGCTACAGCTGATGAGAAATGCTAGTTCTCAAACTGGCATTGTTTGAAAGCAAAAAACACTCCGCCCAGCCACAAATGTAAAGGAAAAGGTTGATGAACAGTGAATAATTATCATTTTAAAGGTGGATCATTATTATCGTGATAATGCTGACAATTTTTATTATAAACAACATTATATTAATATAAATAAATATCATTATAAAGAAGCAGCCTTGCCTTTTCTGTTGACTGCTAATGGGGTATCGCCCGTATCAGCCCCTGACTACTTGGAAATCATGAACTGCGGAGTTCCTACGTGCATCTACCCTGGTTTTGCATCAGAAAGTGATTTTGCACATGCGATGCCTTGCAACAGGGCTTTGGAGCCTGGCTTTGCCTCATACCTCTCCTTCTGCTTGCTGGCCAGGGCTCCTCCTGGCTCTGCCAGGGTGGAGAGTGAAGTGGGGGTCTCTTAAGGAGGCGCATCTGTCTGGCATCCACCTCTATTCCACGCTCTCCAAGCTCTTCTGAGTGCAGCTATGGAAAGCAAAAGCATGAGCAATGACATGTGTTGGGGTTGGCTGAGCTTTAAAAGTCATGCCTACACCTGATGATGCAGTAGGGTAAACTTGATCCAAAGAATGTGCAGCAACATGGGGACTTCTGTGAAGTAAACAAGGAAAAACTACACCCCAACAGAAAATGGGCATCGGTTGTCTCCATTGGCCCTCTGAGGTCACGTGCTCTGCGACCCCTGCTGCCCTCCTTGGGAAGGACTCCTAAAATGGCATGCCCCTCAGAAGGTGTCAGACCACGAGGTCTCAACATGAAGAAGAACAAACGGCTCCTGGCTGAGTCAGTGGTGACAAGGCAAACGCAATAGAAAGACACTGACAGCCTAGCTGCTAACCACCTATGATGAAAACACGTCTCTTGCTTCATCACCTGATCCTCCTCAGAGGGAAAACCACAAGAGGGAACACAGAATCTACTGGGTCAGGATAACCATGTTCTCCTTCTACCCCTGCCAGAAGTGCCCGTGAAGAAACACCGCATCTGAAACACATCTACCTGATTCAAATTGTACCCATCTCCTGCAGCAGAGCTAAGAAACCTTCCTCAGAAAAATCACAGAATCATAAAACAAGGGCTCCTGAGTACACAAGATGATCTGCACTTGTCAGTGGCAAGGGCATGAGACCGAGACTTCCACACCAGACGAGGTCCAGTGCTACGTCAGCGCCATGGAGAAAAGCCTCTGTGCAGCTGGGCAGCTAAGACACCCCTGGACGCCAAGACACCCCTGGAGTATCATAGAATTGTTTAGGCGGGAAAAGACCTTTAAGACCATCAAGTCCAACTGTTAACCTAGCACTGCCAAGTCCACCACCATCCAGGAGATGCCTGGGAGGAGTCCTGGGGAGCTACTGGGCATGGACTTTCCCCCAGCATACACATTGCTGTTCAGGTAGTTACCTTAGACTAGTCTGGGGCTGCTACCAGGGAATTCCCTGGTCTCCAGGAGAAATCAGAATGCTCCTGGAGATGCTGCAGAGGAGTCCTGGGGAGCTGCAGGGCATGGACCTGCCTTCAGTATGAAGAAAGCTCTTCAAGTAACTAACTAGAGAGGACTTGGGGGATGCTACCTGAAACTTCATCTATATCCAGGGAACAGCAAAACACTCCCAAGCTGCCTGAGAGGAGTCCCAGCAAGGTACAAAGCACGGACATGCCTCCAGTATCGACAAAAGGCCTGTGCTAGCAACCTTGGAGGAGTCCAGGGCTGCTCACCAAGGAATTCATCCAGCTCCTGACAAGGCCAAAACATTCTGGAGCTGCCTGGGAGAGGTCCCGGGGAACTACAGAGCATGACCTGCCTCCAACATACACAGTGCTCAGTAGCATAGCTACCTTTGAAGAGTCTCGGGCTCCTGCCGGAGAATTCATCCATCTCCAGAGGAGGCCAAAACACTTGTGCAGACACCTGGGAGGAGTCCCGGGGAGCTACCGGGCACGCACCTGAGTCCTACATGAAGAAAACTTTTCAGGTAACTACCGAGGAGGAGTCTGGGGCTGCTACCCAGAAAATTCAGCCATCTCCAGGGAAGGAAAAAACACTCCCAGGCTGCTTCGCAGGAGTCCCAGCAAGGTACAGAGCATGGACCTGCCTCCAACATTGAGAAAACACCTCAGGTGGATTCCCTGGAGGAGTCTGGGGCTGATACCTGAGATTTCAGCTATATCCTGCGAAGGCCAAAAAACTCCAAAGCTGCCTGGGAGGACTCCCAGAAAGCTACAGGGCATGGACCATCCCCCAGCAGTGAAAACACTCCCTGAGTGGATTCCTTGGAGGAGTCTGGGGCTGCTACCTGCAAAATTCAGCTCTCTCCAGGGAAGACCAACAAATTCTGCAGCTGCCTGGGACAAGTCCCAGGGAGCTACCGGGCTTGCACCTGCCTCCAACGTGGACAAAACGCTTCGGGTAGCTACCGTGCAGGAGTCTGGGGCCGCTGCCTGGGACTTCAGCTTTCCCCAGAGGAGGCCAAGACAATCCTGAACGTGCCTGGGAGAATTCCCACCCAGCTACTGAGCACAGCCCTTCCCCCAACATACACAATGCTCTTTGCGTAGCTCCCTTCAAAGAGCCTGGGGCTGCTGCCAGGGAATTCACCTGTCTCCAGACAAAGCTAAACACTGGACACTGGAGATGCCTGGAAGGAGTCTCGGGGAGCTTCTGGGAATAAACCTGCCTTCAAGTTTAAGAAAACTCTTCAACTAACAACCTTGCAGCGTCTGGGTCTGCTACCTGCAAAATTCAGCTGTCCCCAGGCAAAGGCCAACACACTCCTAGAGATGACTGGGAGGAGTCTGAGAGAGCTACAGGGCATGGAACTGCCTCCAACAGAGGCAAAACTCTTTGGGTAACTTCCGTGGGGGAAGCTACCAGCCACGGACCTGCCCCCACATGAACAAAACCTTTCAGGTAACCATACAGGTGTCACATGCATCTTCTATCCAGGACTTCAGCTGGCTCCAGGGAAAGGCAAAACACTCCCATGCTGCCTTGGAGGACTCCCAGAGGTCTACCGAGCATGGGCCTGCCTCCACCATACACAAAACACCTTGGGTAACTACCTTGGAAAAGTCTGGGATGGCTACCTGCTAAATTCAGCTGTCTCCAGGGGAGGCCAAAACATTCTGGAGATTCCTCCGAGGATTCCCGAGGAGCTATCGGGCATGGCCTGCCTCCAAGACAAGGAAAACTCTGCCACTAACTAACGGGGAAAGTTGTGCTGCAGCTACCTGGGACTTCAGGTGTGTGTAAAGAAAATGAAAACACTCCGTCAGATGTATGGGAAAAGTCCTGAAGTAAAAACAGGCATGGACCTGCCCCCAACATGCACCATGCTCTTTGGGTAGCTACCTTAGAAGATTCTGGGGCTGCTACCTGGGAATTCACTTGTCTCCAGAAGAAACCAAAGGACCCCGGGAAATCCCTGCGAGGAGTTCCAGAGTGCCTCCGACATACACCAAACTCTTCAGGTGTCTCCCCTGGTGCAGTCTGGGGCTGCTACCCAGGACTTCAGCTCCCTCCACAGCAGGACAAAACACTGGGGCAGATGCCTGGGAGGAGGCCTGGGGAGCTCCAGGGCATGGACCTGCTTCCCATTTCTATCAGCAATCAATGGCAGAGCATCAATCAATAGGATGGCAGCAGTCAGTAAAAGCAGCAAGCAATCGTATAGCAACAACCAATCTTTTAGGAATAAGCAACAGAATAGCAACAGCCAGGTTATTAAAAAGTTGTCACTAGGCAGGGAACTTATCCTCGAAAGAGCAGCAGATATACCGATGTTGGATTACGTATATGGAGATATAATACTGGTACAGAGTGAATTAGATTCCAGAAAGGGCCAAAGCATCATCCCAGAGGGGAGGACAAAGCGATCCCAGAGGGGACCCAGCCATCCCAGAGGTGGGTGCATAAACCTAACCCACACCAAAAGTGAGCCCAAAGGGGGAAGAATAACGTAACAGACAGAGTCTCACTTCCGAGATGATCTGGAGGTGCCTGGATTCTCGGTCCCTAGCTGTGCTGCAAAGCGGCCAGCTGCACGTCTCAGGGATGCTTCTGATCACCACGCTCACAGCTCCCGGGCTCGTAGGAACGTTCTGCTGCTCAGGCATTTCCCCTTCTAAGCAGTCCCCTTGATGGCTGCTCACACCTGCCCGCTCCTGCCCTATCAGCTCCTCAGGCACCAGTGACATCACAAGCACCTGCACAGCAGAAGCGTCCTTACTGCCAACACTCCGGCTTTTTCCCATCCATCTCTGTCTCCCATCTCCCCCTGCCCTCGCCTCTCCCCAACACTTCCCACTGCCTCTCTCTGGCTCTGTGTTTTTGTGGTAGATGTTATCTTGGAAGCGGTCTGATGTGCTTTTTGACATCATGGGCCCTGCCTCCCTTCTGCTGTTAAATGCTGTTCCTGCAAGAGAAGTGGCCATCAGTCGGTGTCCCCTCTCTGCCATCTTACCTGCATCTCTCTCACCTGACAGCTGCTGGGAACTGGCACCATCAGCCCCGGCTCTGCTTGAAGTCTCCTCCTGGCACAGGCGCAGCTCCGACTGTGCTTGGTGCGTGCCATGCTTCCGGAGGGAGAACAGCAACACTCACAGTTACTCCTGGGCAACGTCCTGCTGCGAAGAGCTGATTTGAAGGCTGGTTTGCCACAGATCCTGAGGCTGGTTCAGGGCTGCTCCTTGTCCCCCAGCTCGGCCACAGGTCCCACATCTGGCTCCTTCCAGCAGGATTTTGGAAAGACCCTTCCCAGCTGGCCGCACCAGGCCAAGGGTGCCCAGGCCGTGGCAGCTGTGTGGCCTCGAGGGGACACGTCCCTGTGTGGCCCTGTGTCACAAAGGGGCAGTGATGCGGCACCCGTCTGGTGCTTGTGAGCTCACCTGGCCAGGCCTTGTGGTCCTGAAAAGCGGGCTAGCAAACGCCAGTTGGGCTGAGCTGGCCTTTGGGATAACTTGGCTCCTTCCTTTGCTACTTGCTTGCCTACTTTTTCCTGACCATTTATCGTTTACTGCCCACTTCTCCTCAACTTCCATCCTCTTTCAAAGGTAATTATGATTTGACTGTCAGGACAGATCACAGAGTAGGTAAATAGGGGATAAAAGTATAGGCTGGTCTATACCTTCTGAGCCGTAGGCTGAGCTGTTACACCTTTATAGGCTCGCCAGGGCTATGGGTGGAGTTCCTATTTGCTAACTCTTCTTTCTTTACCATATCCTAGCATAGGTTAAGTAGCGGGGTGGCAGTGTAGTCTGAGGCATTGAGCTCAGCCTAGAATGACAAGAAGCCCACCCTGAATGGTGCGGTAGGAAGGGAGAGAGAAAAGGAGCACGGCAAAGGCAGCCGTTAAAGCAGCGGCTGAAAGCCGGTCCCACCTGCGTACAAGGTGGGAAAGGGTGGGCAGGAGAGCCAGAGGGCTCTGCTGCTAACGCTAGCAGCAGGTAAGCAGCAGGTCCTCTTCAGAGAAGGTGACACGCAATGCAGCCTTTCAAAAGGGCCTTGGCAATTGCTGTCAACGGCAGTCCGGTGACAGGGACAGCAGGGCCATCAGCCTGCAGCTCTGCAGCAGTTACAAGTACCGCTGAAAGACTTTTGAGGGTGGATGCTGTTCTGTGGGTTACATCTGGGGTTCTTGGAATCATTTTGTTCAGCTACTATTATTTCTTTGCAATCAGGTGACGAGATCGGCGCTGATCTTCTCTTTCTCGAGCGTGTCCTGACATCCTTTGTCATCCAAAGCTTTCCCCTCTGTTCCCGAGAGAAGCGATGGCCACAATGGGGAACGACTCCGGTGAGTAACGCCTTCACCAGCAGGCTTGGACTTTGTGAATCCCCAAAGGCAACAGACACGGCTGGTGCTCCATCCCTGAATGCTGATGTGCTGACAACCTGGAGGGAATTTGGGGCCTTTCCTGATAGCAGCCAGACTCACCCAGGTGTTTTCGATTAGACACTGGAAAACTGCATGTTGTCACTCCTCTGCCACTACGTACAAGACTTGGAAAGATGACATTGCTCCTAGAAAGATCTGACATCAGTAGGGTTACCTTCTGGGCTAGGGACTTGCTTCTTTTCATCAAGTTACAATCAGGAAAAGGGAAGACTTGACCTGATAAGCTGGCTCAAGAGTCTAGAGGGAAAGGAAGGCAGCCCGAGGCACAGAAATCAGAGTGTGGGTTTGTCGGACTTTCAGCAAAGTAAGCAGGGGAGCAGACTCTTTTCCAAAACTGTTTCTTAACCAGGAAATGCCAATGGCAGTGTTAGGCTTCCCCCGACGTTTCTCTGTTGGAGGTTAGAGCCGGTTTACCTGGGTGCTCCTCTACAGAAGTCGACTTTCAAAATAGGCTCTCATACAACAGCATCGTCTCATCTCTTTTCCAATGTCATTTCCCTGCAGTCCTTGCCAAGGGAATGGCTCTGCCACAACGCATCCTCTTTCCCCTGGAGAAGATTTGCATGGACTGGAAGCAAAGACAGAGAGCTGGAGCAGGACTCCACAACCTGGGCAATACGTGCTACCTCAACTCCGTCCTGCAGTGCCTGACGTACACACCCCCTCTGGCCAACTACCTGCTCTCGCGTGAGCACAGCCGGTCATGTGAGTACTTTCATGAACATCTCCTTGTAAATCTCTTGGGCACTTCCCAAGGATTCCCAGCATCTGGAATCTGATTGAGGAGAAAAGCAGCCCTTCTTTGTCAGCCCCCTGAGTGGTGTTCTTTGAACGCTCAAGCCTAGAAGGCTCTTGTCCTCTCTAGGTACGTTCACCTTCAGAAGGGCACCACTTTCTAGCCCCAGGTCTCGGTCCCTGTTCCTGACAGTTCAACTCTCTTTGCTTATTGCACAGAAAACTGCTGTCACTTAAGCATCCCCCTGAAGAAAGTTTTCTATGCACTAAAATGGCCCGGGCTTGTTGGGACATTGGCACCTTGGGAGAAGGGGACTGGAGACTGTTATCTTCTAATTTGAAGATCTTCATTGAGTTTCCCACTGCTATGGATATTTTGCTAACCTGAGAAGCTTCCCTCCCTCCCTCCCTCTTCAGGTCGCCAGCAAGGCTTCTGCATGA